>NC_141879.1:18954393-19105909 GCF_056163025.1 Triticum urartu
GGAACTAACACATGTCTAAATTTTGATACTGAAATCAACAGTTGGTGATGAACACAATCCACATCTATTAGATGTCACCTGTGAGAATAATGGTGGTACTGACATATACAATTTTTTTTTTGAAATTCCACCTTGTAGGATGTCCGAGTTGTAAGCTCGACACCAGAAAGCCATGTTGAGGCAAGGCAGAACACAAAAGATTATACTGCTATAGCCTTAGGGCATGAGAAATGATTCGTTATTTGCTTCGTTTGACAGAGGCATCTCCTCAGGGATTCGATTTTTTCCCCGCATGTCTATGCATCCTAGAGCAGAGCAGAACAGAACAGTCTCCAGTGCAAGAACTAGTATAGACAGAGGTTACCTGCGAGTCCAGCCTGGTGTTTTTGGATCAACCTGGCCAATGGATTGCTCAGACGCCTGCGGTTCATCACCCCCCTCCGCCACAACTGCCCCATCCGCCGCACAGATCTGCCCGTCAACACTTATAGTAGCCACGGGGGACAGCTCCTCCATTGCTGTCGCAACCGTTGGGTAGTGCACCGGCTCCATTGTTAGCTGGTTGTCATTCACCTCCACCATCACCGCGGACCTGCAGTCCAGCAAATCCATTATGGATCACAACCACTTACACAATGAACAAGCACAATCACTGTGGACAACGGAATTGGGGGCAGGGCAAGAGCACCGGGGGTGAGGGGATTTTTGCCTTACCTCCTAATTGGTTGTATCAGGAACTCCATCGACGAAACTCGCCGCCGTGTACTCCTTCTTCCATAGATATCTGCCGGCGTCAATGGCGGACACAAGAAAGATTGTCGAGAGGTGGGAGACAGCGGCGCTGTTTGTCTCAGTAGCCATTTACTGGCCAGCCCACCGCCGACTGACGGAGATTCGATCTCCTGAACCACGGATCAGGTAACCCGCTGACGTCCCAAGCCACGGCACAGGGGAAACCCAGTCACGGCGCCATCCGCGGGCTCCGTCCCGACGCGGTGTACACGGCGGCAGTACGCTGTATTCCCTCCCCTCGCGATTTAATACTGCTCGACGCGCTGTCTCAGTAATTCACCAACACACACCCCAGTTCGCCATCGACTGGTCTCGATAAAGTGCTCACCTGTGCTCGGGAGCAGAACAGCCGCTTCCGTGGTTTTGTCAATTATTTTTTGCTTTGTCCGTCGGTGCCACGAGCAAATGTTTTAAATTGTTATTTCTCAGGGACTGAGCAAATGTTATTTCTAGGTCAACAAAGTTGCAGCATAAAAAAGGGAGTAAATAATGTGTGACATCTGTGTGCACGTCTGAAAGACTCAAATCCATATGATTTTAAAGTTGTGTAACCATCTGATTCTCCGTATCCTGGCTTGCAGAGATTGTTGAGATTTGGCTTGTGCAGAGTCCCCGGTACTAAGTGTATCCTGGAGTTCCACGAGTGGAAGCAGGTTGAGCCTAAGGGAAAGCCGCTTACGCAGGTCTGGTTGCGGTTTAGAGGGGCTCCATCTAAGCCTCTGCAGGATGCTCGAGTGGTGGCTAGTATGGGCATCTTGGATGGGAAGACAGAATAAGTGGATATGGCTTTCACACGTGCCCATGGGGTGGCCCGGCTTTTAGTGAGTGTTCTGGATATTGAGTTCATGCCTGATAAGGTCAACTGGACCTATAGGGGAGATGTGTTCCCGCTAGAGATCGAGTTTGAGGACACTGATTTATTTGCTGATGCGGTTAATGGTAACGATGTTGACATGCATGACAGTGATCGAAATGCGGGGGCCAAGGGGGCACCGTCAGATGAGCCCACGCGAGAGGGGTCTCACGGTTCTCACCCAGCTACTCAGTTGCCTGGGGATGGGACCGGGGTTGAGCCCGCAGCTTCACCAGCGGTGCCCATGACTACTCTGCGTTTTGGGTCTTTTGAGCCAGCCTCGGCACCTCCCAGACTATGGAGTGACTGGGTAGATTCTGATGATTATCTTGAGCACACGCTCCCTCCGTTAGAGTTCGAGGGGGATACTGGATTATGTGCTGGACGGTCGGCAAGGACTTTGGTTGGAGCTACGGAGAGGAGGCCGGAGGGTGCTTCTCTTGTCCTGGCGCCTCATGTGGACGCGACTCCGGTGTCGGTGACTGCGGGCGAGATGGGTCGTGGGGGAGGGGGTTCGGGGCAGGTGGCCTCGCCTTCTCCCATCCCCATCCCGATCTCGGTGGCGTCGGTGACACCGGCCCCGAGGGGGTCGGCCGTGAAGGAAATATGCCCTAGAGGCAATAATAAAGTTATTATTTATTTCCTTATATCATGATAAAAGTTTATTATTCATGCTAGAATTGTATTAACCGGAAACATAATACATGTGTGAATACATAGACAAACAGAGTGTCACTAGTATGCCTCTACTTGACTAGCTCGTTAATCAAAGATGGTTATATTTCCTAACCAGGTACAAATGGTTGTCATTTGATTAACGGGATCACATCATTAGTTGAATGATCTGATTGACATGACCCATTCCATTAGCTTAGCACCCGATCGTTTAGTATGTTGATATTGCTTTCTTCATGACTTATACATGTTCCTATGACTATGAGATTATGTAACTCCCGTGTGCCGGAAGAACACTTTGTGTGCTACCAAACGTCACAACGTAACTGGGTGATTATAAAGGTGCTCTACAAGGGTCTCCAAAGGTACATGTTGGGTTGGCGTATTTCGAGATTGGGATTTGTCACTCCGATCGTCGGAGAGGTATCTCTGGGCCCTCTCGGTAATTCACATCACTTAAGCCTTGCAAGCATTGCAACTAATGAGTTAGTTGTGGGATGATGTATTACGGAACAAGTAAAGAGACTTGCCGGTAACGAGATTGAACTAGGTATTGGATACCGACGATCGAATCTCGGGCAAGTAACATACCGATGACAAAGCGAACAACGTATGTTGTTATGCGGTCTGACCGATAAAAGATCTCCGTAGAATATGTAGGAACCAATATGGGCATCCAGGTCCCACTATTGGTTATTGACCGGAGACATGTCTCGGTCATGTCTACATTTTTCTCAAACCCGTAGGGTCCGCACGCTTAAGGTTTCGATGACAGTTATATTATGAGTTTATGCATTTTGATGAACCGAAGTTTGTTCGGAGTCCCGGATGTGATCACGGACATGACGAGGAGTCTCGAAATGGTCGAGACATAAAGATTGATATATTGGAAGCCTATGTTTGGATATCGAAAGTGTTCCGGGTGAAATCGGGATTTTACCGGAGTACCGGGAGGTTACCGGAACTCCCCGGAAGATATATGGGCCTTAGTGGGCCTTAGTGGAAGAGAGGAGAGGTAGCCAGAGATGGGCCGCACGCCGCTCCCCTCCCTTGGTCCGAATAGGACAAGGAGAGGGGGCCGGCCCCCCTTCCTCCTCTCTCTCCTCCGCGAATCCTATTCCAACTAGGAAAGGGGGGGAAGTCCTACTCCCGGAGGGAGTAGGACTCCTCCTGGCGCGCCTCTCCTGGCCGGCCGCACCCCCCCTTTGAGCCTTTATATACGGAGGCAGGGGCAACCCCTAGAGACACAAGTTGATCCATGTGATCATATTCTTAGCCGTGTGCGGTGCCCCCTTCCACCATAGTCCTCGATGATATTGTAGCAGTGCTTAGGCGAAGCCCTGCGACATTAGTACATCAAGATCGTCACCACGCCGTCGTGCTGATGGAACTCTTCCCTAACACTTTGCTGGATCGGAGTCCGGGGATCGTCATCGAGCTGAACATGTGCTTGAACTCGGAGGTGCCGTAGTTTCGGTGCTTGATCGGTCGGGCCGTGAAGACGTACGACTACATCAACCTAACGCTTCCGTTGTCGATCTACAAGGGTACGTAGATCACACTCTCCCCCTCGTTGCTATGCATCACCATGATCTTGCGTGTGCGTAGGAATTTTTTTGAAATTACTACGTTCCCCAACAGTGGCATCCGAGCCTAGGTTTTATGTGCTGATGTTATATGCACGAGTAGAACACAAGTGAGTTGTGGGCGATATAAGTCATACTGCTTACCAGCATGTCATACTTTGGTTCGGCGGTATTGTTGGACGAAGCGGCCCGGACCGACATTACGCGTACGCTTACGCGAGACCGGTTCTCCCAACGTGCTTTGCACATAGGTGGCTTGCGGGTGACAGTTTCTCCAACTTTAGTTGAACCGAGTGTGGCTACGCCCGGTCCTTGTGAAGGTTAAAACAACACCAACTTGACAAACTATCGTTGTGGTTTTGATGCGTAGGTAAGATTGGTTCTTGCTTAAGCCCGTAGCAGCCACGTAAAACTTGCAACAACAAAGTAGAGGACGTCTAACTTGTTTTTGCAGGGCATGTTGTGATGTGATATGGTCAAGACATGATGCTAAATTTTATTGTATGAGATGATCATGTTTTGTAACCGAGTTATCGGCAACTAGCAGGAGCCATATGGTTGTCGCTTTATTGTATGCAATGCAATCACGCTGTAATGCTTTACTTTATCACTAAGCGGTAGCGATAGTCGTGGAAGCATAAGATTGGCGAGACGACAACGATGCTACGATGGAGATCAAGGTGTCGCGCCGGTGACGATGGTGATCATGACGGTGCTTCAGAGATGGAGATCATAGGCACACGATGATGATGGCCATATCATATCACTTATATTGATTGCATGTGATGTTTATCTCTTATGTATCTTATCTTGCTTTGATTGACGGTAGCATTATAAGATGATCACTCACTAAATTATCAAGAAGTGTTCTCCCTGAGTATGCACCATTGCGAAAGTTCTTCGTGCTGAGACACCACGTGATGATCGGGTGTGATAGGCTCTATGTTCAAATACAACGGGTGCAAAACAGTTGCACACGCGGAATACTCAGGATATACTTGACAAGCCAAGCATATACAGATATGGCCTCGGAACACAGAGACCGAAAGGTCGAGCATGAATCATATAGTAGATATGATCAACATAGTGATGTTCACCAACGAAACTACTCCATCTCACGTGATGATCGGACATGGTTTAGTTGATTTGTATCACGTAATCACTTAGAGGATTAGAGGGATGTCAATCTAAGTGGGAGTTCTTAAGTAATATGATTAATTGAACCTAAATTTATCATGAACTTAGTACCTAATAGTATCTTGCTTATGTATGTTTGATTGTAGATAGATGGCCCGTGCTGTTGTTCCGTTGAATTTTAATGCGTTCCTTGAGAAAGCAAAGTTGAAAGATGATGGTAGCAATTACACGGTCTGGGTCCGTAACTTGAGGATTATCCTCATTGCTGCACAGAAGAATTACGTCCTGGAAGCACCGCTGGGTGCCAGGCCTGCTGCTGGAGCAACACCAGATGTTATGAACGTCTAGCAGAGCAAAGCTGATGACTAGCCGATAGTTCAATGTGCCATGCTTTACGGCTTAGAACCGGGACTTCAACGACGTTTTGAACGTCATGGGGCATATGAGATGTTCCAAGAGTTGAAGTTAATATTTCAAGCAAATGCCCGGATTGAGAGATATGAAGTCTCCAATAAGTTCTATAGCTGCAAGATGGAGGAGAACAATTCTGTCAGTGAGCATATACTCAAAATGTCTGGGTATAATAATCACTTGATTCAAATGGGAGTTAATCTTCCAGATGATTGCGTCATTGACAGAATTCTCCAATCACTGCCACCAAGCTACAAGAGCTTCGTGATGAACTATAATATGCAAGGGATGAATAAGACTATTCCCGAGCTCTTCGCAATGCTGAAAGCTGCGGAAGTAGAAATCAAGAAGGAGCATCAAGTGTTGATGGTCAACAAGACCACTAGTTTCAAGAAAAAGGGCAAAGGGAAGAAGAAGGGGAACTTCAAGAAGAACATCAAGAAAGTTGCTGCTCAAGAGAAGAAACCCAAGTCTGGACCTAAGCCTGAAACTGAGTGCTTCTACTGCAAGCAGACTGGTCACTGGAAGCGGAACTGCCCCAAGTATTTGGCGGATAAGAAGGATGGCAAGGTGAACAAAGGTATATGTGATATACATGTTATTGATGTGTACCTTACTAATGCTCGCAGTAGCACCTGGGTATTTGATACTGGTTCTGTTGCTAATATTTGCAACTCGAAACATGGACTACGGATTAAGCGAAGATCGGCTAAGGACGAGGTGACGATGCGCGTGGGAAACGGTTCCAAAGTCGATGTGATTGCAGTCGGCACGCTACCTCTACATCTACCTTCGGGATTAATATTAGACCTAAATAATTGTTATTTGGTGCCAGCGTTAAGCATGAACATTATATCTGGATCTTGTTTGATGCGAGACGGTTATTCATTTAAATCAGAGAATAATGGTTGTTCTATTTATATGAGTAATATCTTTTATGGTCATGCACCCTTGAAGAGTGGTCTATTCTTATTGAATCTCGATAGTAGTGACACACATATTCATAATGTTGAAACCAAAAGACGCAGAGTTGATAATGATGGTGCAACTTATTTGTGGCACTGCCGTTTAGGTCATATCGGTGTAAAGCGCATGAAGAAACTCCATACTGATGGACTTTTGGAACCACTTGATTATGAATCACTTGGTACTTGCGAACCGTGCCTCATGGGCAAGATGACTAAAACACCATTCTCCGGTACTATGGAGAGAGCAACAGATTTGTTGGAAATCATACATACAGATGTATGTGGTCCGATGGATATTGAGGCTCGTGGCGGATATCGTTATTTTCTCACCTTCACAGATATCTACTTAATGAAACATAAGTCTGAAACATTTGAAAAGTTCAAAGAATTTCAGAGTGAAGTTGAAAATCATCGTAACAAGAAAATAAAGTTTCTACGATCTGATCGTGGAGGAGAATATTTGAGTTACGAGTTTGGTGTACATTTGAAACAATGCGGAATAGTTTCGCAACTCACGCCACCCGGAACACCACAGCGTAATGGTGTGTCCGAACGTCGTAATCGTACTTTACTAGATATGGTGCGATCTATGATGTCTCTTACTGATTTACCGCTATCGTTTTGGGGTTATGCTTTAGAGACGGCCGCATTCACGTTAAATAGGGCACCATCAAAATCCGTTGAGACGACGCCTTATGAACTATGGTTTGGCAAGAAACCAAAGTTGTCGTTTCTGAAAGTTTGGGGCTGCGATGCTTATGTGAAAAACCTTCAACCTGATAAGCTCGAACCCAAATCGGAGAAATGTGTCTTCATAGGATATCCAAAGGAGACTATTGGATACACCTTCTATCACAGATCCGAAGGCAAGACTTTTGTTGCTAAGTTCGGAAACTTTCTGGAGAAGGAGTTTCTCTCGAAAGATGTGAATGGGAGGAAAGTAGAACTTGATGAGGTAACTGTACCTGCTCCCTTATTGGAAAGTAGTTCATCACAGAAACCGGTTTTTGCGATACCTACACCAATTAGTGAGGAATTTAATGATGATGATCATGAAATTTCAGATCAAGTAACCACTGAGCCTCGTAGATCAACCAGAGTAAGATCCGCACCAGAGTGGTACGGTAATCCGGTTCTGGAAGTCATGCTACTAGATCATGATGAACCTACGAACTATGAAGAAGCGATGGTGAGCCCAGATTCCGCAAAATGGCTTCAAGCCATGAAATCTGAGATGGGATCCATGTATGAGAACAAAGTGTGGACTTTGGTAGACTTGCCCGATGATCGGCAAGCAATTGAGAATAAATTGATCTTCAAGAAAAATACTGACGCTGACGGTAATATTACTGTCTACAAAGCTCGACTTGTCGCAAAAGGGTTTCGGCAAGTTCAAGGGGTTGACTACGATGAGACCTTCTCACCCGTAGCGATGCTTAAGTCTGTCCGAATCATGTTAGCAATTGCCGCATTTTATGATTATGAAATTTGGCAGATGGATGTAAAAACTGCATTCCTGAATGGATTTCTGGAAGAAGAGTTGTATATGATGCAACCGGAAGGTTTTGTAGATCGAAAGGGAGCTAATAAAGTGTGCAAGCTCCAGCGATCCATTTATGGACTGGTGCAAGCCTCTCGGAGTTGGAATAAACGCTTTGATAGTGTGATCAAAGCATTTGGTTTTATACAGACTTTCGGAGAAGCCTGTATTTACAAGAAAGTGAGTGGGAGCTCTGTAGCATTTCTGATATTGTATGTGGATGACATATTACTGATTGGAAATGATATAGAATTTCTGGATAGCATAAAAGGATACTTGAATAAGAGTTTTTCAATGAAAGACCTCGGTGAAGCTGCTTACATATTAGGCATAAAGATCTATAGAGATAGATCAAGACGCTTAATTGGACTTTCACAAAGCACATACCTTGACAAGATTTTGAAGAAGTTCAAAATGGATCAAGCAAAGAAAGGGTTCTTGCCTGTGTTACAAGGTGCGAAGTTGAGTAAGACTCAATGCCCGACCACTGCAGAAGATAGAGAGAAAATGAAAGATGTTCCCTATGCTTCATCCATAGGCTCTATCATGTATGCAATGCTGTGTACCAGACCTGATGTGTGCCTTGCTATAAGTTTAGCAGGAAGGTACCAAAGTAATCCAGGAGTGGATCACTGGACAGTGGTCAAGAACATCCTGAAGTACCTAAAAAGGACTAACGACATGTTTCTCGTATATGGAGGTGACAAAGAGCTCATCGTAAACGGTTACGTTGATGCAAGCTTTGACACTGATCCGGACGATTCTAAATCGCAAACCGGATACGTGTTTACATTAAACGGTGGAGCTGTCAGTTGGTGCAGTTCTAAACAAAGCGTCGTGGCGGGATCTACATGTGAAGCAGAGTACATAGCTGCTTCGGAAGCAGCAAACGAAGGAGTCTGGATGAAGGAGTTCATATCCGATCTAGGTGTCATACCTAGTGCATCGGGTCCAATGAAAATCTTTTGTGACAATACTGGTGCAATTGCCTTGGCGAAGGAATCCAGATTTCACAAAAGAACCAAGCACATCAAAAGACGCTTCAATTCCATCCGGGATCTGGTCCAGGTGGGAGACTTAGAGATTTGCAAGATACAGACGGATCTGAATGTAGCAGACCCGTTGACTAAGCCTCTTCCACGAGCAAAACATGATCAGCACCAAGGCTCCATGGGTGTTAAAATGAGTAATGTGTAATCTAGATTATTGACTCTAGCGCAAGTGGGAGACTGAAGGAAATATGCCCTAGAGGCAATAATAAAGTTATTATTTATTTCCTTATATCATGATAAAAGTTTATTATTCAAGCTAGAATTGTATTAACCGGAAACATAATACATGTGTGAATACATAGACAAACAGAGTGTCACTAGTATGCCTCTACTTGACTAGCTCGTTAATCAAAGATGGTTATGTTTCCTAACCATGGACAAAGGGTTGTCATTTGATTAACGGGATCACATCATTAGTTGAATGATCTGATTGACATGACCCATTCCATTAGCTTAGCACCCGATCGTTTAGTATGTTGCTATTGCTTTCTTCATGACTTATACATGTTCCTATGACTATGAGATTATGTAACTCCCGTGTGCCGGAGGAACACTTTGTGTGCTACCAAACGTCACAACGTAAATGGGTGATTATAAAGGTGCTCTACAGGTGTCTCCAAAGGTACATGTTGGGTTGGCGTATTTCGAGATGGGGATTTGTCACTCCGGTCGTCGGAGAGGTATCTCTGGGCCCTCTCGGTAATGCACATCACTTAAGCCTTGCAAGCATTGCAACTAATGAGTTAGTTGTGGGATGATGTATTACGGAACGAGTAAAGAGACTTGCCGGTAACGAGATTGAACTAGGTATTGGATACCGATGATCGAATCTCGGGCAAGTAACATACCGATGACAAAGGCAACAACGTATGTTGTTATGCGGTCTGACCGATAAAAGATCTTCGTAGAATATGTAGGAACCAATATGGGCATCCAGGTCCCGCTATTGGTTATTGACCGGAGACATGTGTCGGTCATGTCTACATTGTTCTCGAACCCGTAGGGTCCGCACGCTTAAGGTTTCGATGACAGTTATATTATGAGTTTATGCATTTTGATGAACCGAAGTTTGTTCGGAGTCCCGGATGTGATCACGGACATGACGAGGAGTCTCGAAATGTTCGAGACATAAAGATTGATATATTGGAAGCCTATGTTTGGATATCGGAAGTGTTCCGGGTGAAATCGGGATTTTACCGGAGCACCGGGAGGTTACCGGAACCCCCTGGGAGATATATGGGCCTTAGTGGGCCTTAGTGGAAGAGAGGAGAGGTAACCAGAGATGGGCTGCGCGCCCCTCCCCTCCCTTGGTCCGAATAGGACAAGGAGATGAGGCCGGCCCCCCTTCCTCCTCTCTCTCCTCCGCGAATCCTATTCCAACTAGGAAAGGGGGGAAGTCCTACTCCCGGAGGGAGTAGGACTCCTCCTGGCGCGCCTCTCCTGGCCGGCCGCACCCCACCTTTGAGCCTTTATATACGGAGGCAGGGGCAACCCCTAGAGACACAAGTTGATGCACATGATCATATTCTTAGCCGTGTGCGGTGCCCCCTTCCACCATAGTCCTCGATAATATTGTAGCAGTGCTTAGGCGAAGCCCTGCGACATTAGTACATCAAGATCGTCACCACGCCGTCGTGCTGACGGAACTCTTCCCCGACACTTTGCTGGATCGGAGTTCGGGGATCGTCATCGAGCTGAACATGTGCTTGAACTCGGAGGTGCCGTAGTTTCGGTGCTTGATCGGTCGGGCCGTGAAGACGTAGGACTACATCAACCTAATGCTTCCGTTGTCGATCTACAAGGGTACGTAGATCACACTCTCCCCCTCGTTGCTATGCATCACCATGATCTTGCGTGTGCGTAGGAATTTTTTTGAAATTACTACGTTCCCCAACAGGCCGGTGCTGGGAGAGGGAGCCCGAGGCAGGCGGCCTCGGCTCCTACTACTCCGATGGTGGCGGTAACCACCGCGGCAGCAGTTGCGTTGGGGGGGTGCTGGGGCAAGAGGCCCTGGATCCTCCTTCTTCCCCGACGGTCAGGAGGACCGCTTCTCCTTCGCCGATGGCTCATCCGTCTGAGCCGGTGGGTGGGCTGGGAGGAGGGCGCGGGCAGGCGGTCCCCGTCATCCCCTCTTCGCTCTTACCCATGGCCGGGGTCCCTGGTGTGGGGCACCCATCTAAGGGGCTCGGGAGCCCGCAGACGCCTTCTCTGGTAACCTCGGTAGACCCTTTGAGGGACTCTGTGCCAGGTTTTACTAGAGAGGAGGTTGTCGCGTTTGGCGGGATCCCGGGCCCTATCTCCAAGGGGAGACGGATGAGTGCTCGCATGCTCGACATCCCGGAGGTGGATGATATGCAGCAGCGGTGCGCTATGAGGGCGGCCAAGCTTCAGGAGGCTGCATTATCTTCTGGTATGTCCGTCAACTTATCTAATTCCTTATGCATTTTTCTAATGAGGAGATTATAAATAATGCAAACCAATTAGGAGTTTCACTAGGTGCTACGGATAGTGAGATTACCAATTCGGTAAATGATCTATTAGATTTGGAGGCGGAATGTGCCTTAGAGACTATTTGTAATCTTGCAGCAGTTAAACCAATGAATGATGATGAGATTGATGCATTAGGGGTTAGAGTGCTCGATAATTTGTGTGCGGATCTAGCACCCCCCAATCATGATTCTGAGGAAGATGATGTACCCCTAGAGAATGATGCTAGTAATATATGTGAACCCGGTTATGAGGACCGGGCGACAGAGCCTAGTAAACCTAAGCATAAGTGGAAAAGGAAGATCTATCCCGATTCCGCAGTTCGTAGGAGTGCTAGGATTCGAACTACTAAAAAATTCCATGATGAAATATGAGAGGAATCTTTTGGAATAGGAGAGGTCTGAAGGACTTGGCTAAAAGAAGATTCCTAGCTGAGGCAGCTTTAGAGCAAAGGTTAGATTTTGTTACTCTATCATAGACGGGTAGAGATAACTTTGCGCCCCAGTTTCTTTCTTCTCTTGTGGGTGGTATTGATTTCGATTGGCATTGCCTCCCTCCGCGAGGAAGATCGGGTGGTATCTTATTAGGTGTGAGATGCGATTCGCTTGAAGTCCGAAGTGTAGTGATGGGCGACTTCGCGGTGAAGTTTCGAGTCAGGTCTAGGATAGATTGTTTTAACTGGGCTTTGGTGGCGGTTTATGGTGCCGCACAGCCCGAGCTTAAAGCAGAGTTTCTGGCGGACCTTGTTCGGATCTGTGGGTCAGAACAACTTCCAATTTTAGTTGGAGGTGATTTCAATATCATCAGGAGGAGAGAGGAGAAGAACAATGATAACTTTGATGGCAGATGGTCGTTTATGTTCAATACCATTATTGAAAGCTTGGATCTGAGAGAGATAGAGCTTTCTGGTAGAAAGTTTACCTGGGCTAATGCTCTGCCAAACCCTACCTATGAAAAACATGATTGAGTTCTTGCGAGCGTGGAGTGGGAACAAAAGTTCCCTCTGGTTACGGTGCAAGCTCTTTCGAGGGGAATATCTGATCACACCCCATTGTTCGTTGACTCAGGGGAGCCGAACCACGTGGGTAACAAGAACACCTTCTCTTTCGAAATGTCATGGTTTGAACGTGAGGGGTTCGTGGACTTGATTGCCAGGGAATGGGATAGAGGTGTAGGAGGCAAGACTGCGATAGAGCGTTGGCAGAATAAGATTAGGCATTTGAGAAGTTTCTTACGGGGTTGGGCTAAGCACCTCAGTGGTGTGTTAAAGATTGAAAAGGATAGACTCCTTACTCTAATACAGGCCCTGGACATATAGGCCGAATCCACTATTTTATCGCCAGCTGAGCTTCAGGTTAAAAATGAGGCGGAGAAGAGGTTGAAAGTGTTGGGGAACGTAGCAATTTCAAAAAATTTCCTACGCACACGCAAGATCATGGTGATGCATAGCCACGAGAGGGGAGAGTGTTGTCTACGTACCCTCGTAGACCGAAGCGGAAGCGTTGACGCAACGTAGAGGAAGTAGTCATACGTCTTCCCGGTCCAACCGATCCAAGCACCGTTACTCCGGCACCTCCGAGTTCTTGACACACGTACAGCTCGATGACACACCCCGGGCTCCGATCCAGCAAAGCTTCGGGGAGGAGTTTCGTCAGCATGATGGCGTGGTGACGATCTTGATATTTAACCGTCGCAGGGCTTCGCCTAAGCACCGCTACAATATGATTGAGGTGTAATATCGTGGAGGGGGGCACCGCACACGGCTAAGGAACGATCACGAAGATCAACTTGTGTGTCCTAGGGTGCCCCCTTGCCCCCGTATATAAAGGAGCCAAGGGGGGGTGCGGCCGGCCCTAGTAGGAGGCGCGCAGGAGGAGTCCTAGTCCTACCGGGAGTAGGACTCCCCTCCCTTTCCTTGTCCAAGTAGGAGAGGGGGAAGGAAGGGAGAGAGGAGAGGAAGGAAAGGGGGGGCGCCGCCCCTGCCTCCTTGTCCAATTCGGACTAGGGGGAGAGGGGGCGCGCGGCCTGCCCTAGCTGCCTTTCCTCTTCTCCACTTTAGGCCCATGAGGCCCATTAACCCCCCGGGGGGTTCCGGTAAACCCTCGGTTCTCCGGTTTTATCCGAAACTTCCCCGGAACATTTCCAATGTCCGAATATAGCCGTCCAATATATCAATCTTTATGTCTCGACCATTTCGAGACTCCTCGCCATGTCCGTGATCACATCCGGGACTCCGAACAACCTTCGGTACATCAAAATACATAAACTCATAATGAAACTATCATCGTAACTTTAAGCGTGCGGACCCTACGGTTCGAGAACAATGTAGACATGACCGACACACGTCTCCGGTCAATAACCAATAGCGGGACCTGGATGCCCATATTGGCTCCTACATATTCTACGAAGATCTTTATCGGTCAGACCGCATAACAACATACGTTGTTGCCTTTGTCATCGGTATGTTACTTGCCCGAGATTCGATCATCGGTATCCAATACCTAGTTCAATCTCGTTACCGGCAAGTCTCTTTACTCGTTCCGTAATACATCATCCCACAACTAACTCATTAGTTGCAATGCTTGCAAGGCTTAAGTGATGTGCATTACCGAGAGGGCCCAGAGATACCTCTCCGACGACCGGAGTGACAAATCCCCATCTCGAAATACGCCAACCCAACATGTACCTTTGGAGACACCTGTAGAGCACCTTTATAATCACCCATTTACGTTGTGACGTTTGGTAGCACACAAAGTGTTCCTCCGGCACACGGGAGTTACATAATCTCATAGTCATAGGAACATGTATAAGTCATGAAGAAAGCAATAGCAACATACTAAACGATCGGGTGCTAAGCTAATGGAATGGGTCATGTCAATCAGATCATTCAACTAATGATGTGATCCCGTTAATCAAATGACAACCCTTTGTCCATGGTTAGGAAACATAACCATCTTTGATTAACGAGCTAGTCAAGTAGAGGCATACTAGTGACACTCTGTTTGTCTATGTATTCACACATGTATTATGTTTCCGGTTAATACAATTCTAGCTTGAATAATAAACTTTTATCATGATATAAGGAAATAAATAATAACTTTATTATTGCCTCTAGGGCATATTTCCTTCAGTCTCCCACTTGCGCTAGAGTCAATAATCTAGATTACACATTACTCATTTTAACACCCATGGAGCCTTGGTGCTGATCATGTTTTGCTCGTGGAAGAGGCTTAGTCAACGGGTCTGCTACATTCAGATCCGTATGTATCTTGCAAATCTCTAAGTCTCCCACCTGGACCAGATCCCGGATGGAATTGAAGCGTCTTTTGATGTGCTTGGTTCTTTTGTGAAATCTGGATTCCTTCGCCAAGGCAATTGCACCAGTATTGTCACAAAAGATTTTCATTGGACCCGATGCACTAGGTATGACACCTAGATCGGATATGAACTCCTTCATCCAGACTCCTTCGTTTGCTGCTTCCGAAGCAGCTATGTACTCTGCTTCACATGTAGATCCCGCCACGACGCTTTGTTTAGAACTGCACCAACTGACAGCTCCACCGTTTAATGTAAACACGTATCCGGTTTGCGATTTAGAATCGTCCGGATCAGTGTCAAAGCTTGCATCAACGTAACCGTTTACGATGAGCTCTTTGTCACCTCCATATACGAGAAACATGTCGTTAGTCCTTTTTAGGTACTTCAGGATGTTCTTGACCACTGTCCAGTGATCCACTCCTGGATTACTTTGGTACCTTCCTGCTAAACTTATAGCAAGGCACACATCAGGTCTGGTACACAGCATTGCATACATGATAGAGCCTATGGATGAAGCATAGGGAACATCTTTCATTTTCTCTCTATCTTCTGCAGTGGTCGGGCATTGAGTCTTACTCAACTTCACACCTTGTAACACCGGAAAGAACCCTTTCTTTGCTTGATCCATTTTGAGCTTCTTCAAAATCTTGTCAAGGTATGTGCTTTGTGAAAGTCCAATTAAGCGTCTTGATCTATCTCTATAGATCTTTATGCCTAATATGTAAGCAGCTTCACCGAGGTCTTTCATTGAAAAACTCTTATTCAAGTATCCTTTTATGCTATCCAGAAATTCTATATCATTTCCAATCAGTAATATGTCATCCACATACAATATCAGAAATGCTACAGAGCTCCCACTCACTTTCTTGTAAATACAGGCTTCTCCGAAAGTCTGTATAAAACCAAATGCTTTGATCACACTATCAAAGCGTTTATTCCAACTCCGAGAGGCTTGCACCAGTCCATAAATGGATCGCTGGAGCTTGCACACTTTATTAGCTCCCTTTCGATCTACAAAACCTTCCGGTTGCATCATATACAACTCTTCTTCCAGAAATCCATTCAGGAATGCAGTTTTTACATCCATCTGCCAAATTTCATAATCATAAAATGCGGCAATTGCTAACATGATTCGGACAGACTTAAGCATCGCTACGGGTGAGAAGGTCTCATCGTAGTCAACCCCTTGAACTTGCCGAAACCCTTTTGCGACAAGTCGAGCTTTGTAGACAGTAATATTACGTCAGCGTCAGTCTTCTTCTTGAAGATCCATTTATTCTCAATTGCTTGCCGATCATCGGGCAAGTCAACCAAAGTCCATACTTTGTTCTCACACATGGATCCCATCTCAGATTTCATGGCTTGAAGCCATTTTGCGGAATCTGGGCTCACCATCGCTTCTTCATAGTTCGTAGGTTCATCATGATCTAGTAGCATGACTTCCAGAACCGGATTACCGTACCACTCTGGTGCGGATCTTACTCTGGTTGATCTACGAGGCTCAGTGGTTACTTGATCTGAAATTTCATGATCATCATCATTAAATTCCTCACTAATTGGTGTAGGTATCGCAAAAACCGGTTTCTGTGATGAACTACTTTCCAATAAGGGAGCAGGTACAGTTATCTCATCAAGTTCTACTTTTCTCCCACTCACTTCTTTCGAGAGAAACTCCTTCTCTAGAAAGGATCCATTCTTAGCAACGAATGTCTTGCCTTCGGATCTGTGATAGAAGGTGTACCCAATAGTCTCTTTTGGGTATCCTATGAAGACACATTTCTCCGATTTGGGTTCGAGCTTATCAGGTTGAAGGTTTTTCACATAAGCATCGCAGCCCCAAACTTTAAGAAACGACAACTTTGGTTTCTTGCCAAACCATAGTTCATAAGGCGTCGTCTCAACGGATTTCGATGGTGCCCTATTTAACGTGAATGCGGCCGTCTCTAAAGCATAACCCCAAAACGATAGCGGTAAATCAGTAAGAGACATCATAGATCGCACCATATCTAGTAAAGTACGATTACAACGTTCGGACACACCATTACGCTGTGGTGTTCCGGGTGGCGTGAGTTGCGAAACTATTCCGCATTGTTTCAAATGTACACCAAACTCGTAACTCAAATATTCTCCTCCACGATCAGATCGTAGAAACTTTATTTTCTTGTTACGATGATTTTCAACTTCACTCTGAAATTCTTTGAACTTTTCAAATGTTTCAGACTTATGTTTCATTAAGTAGATATACCCATATCTGCTTAAGTCATCTCTGAAGGTGAGAAAATAACGATATCCGCCACGAGCCTCAATATTCATCGGACCACATACATCTGTATGTATGATTTCCAACAAATTTGTTGCTCTCTCCATAGTACCGGAGAACGGTGTTTTAGTCATCTTGCCCATGAGGCACGGTTCGCAAGTACCAAGTGATTCATAATCAAGTGGTTCCAAAAGCCCATCAGTATGGAGTTTCTTCATGCGCTTTATACCGATATGACCTAAACGGAAGTGCCACAAATAAGTTGCACTATCATTATCAACTCTGCATCTTTTGGCTTCAACATTATGAATATGTGTGTTACTACAATCGAGATTCATCAAAAATAGACCACTCTTCAAAGGTGCATGACCATAAAAGATATTACTCATATAAATAGAACAACCATTATTCTCTGATTTAAATGAATAACCGTCTCGCATTAAACAAGATCCAGATATAATGTTCATGCTCAACGCTGGCACCAAATAACAATTATTTAGGTCTAATACTAATCCCGAAGGTAGATGTAGAGGTAGCGTGCCGACCGCGATCACAACGACTTTGGAACCATTTCCCACGCGCATCGTCACCTCGTCCTTTGCCAGTGTTCGCTTAATCCGTAGTCCATGTTTCGAGTTGCAAATATTAGCAACAGAACCAGTATCAAATACCCAGGTGCTACTGCGAGCTCTAGTAAGGTACACATCAATAACATGTATATCACATATACCTTTGTTCACCTTGCCATCCTTCTTATCCGCCAAATACTTGGGGCAGTTCCGCTTCCAATGACCAGTGTGCTTGCAGTAGAAGCACTCAGTTTCAGGCTTAGGTCCAGACTTGGGTTTCTTCTCTTGAGCAGCAACTTGCTTGCTGTTCTTCTTGAAGTTCCCCTTCTTCTTCCCTTTGCCCTTTTTCTTGAAACTAGTGGTCTTGTTGACCATCAACACTTGATGCTCCTTTTTGATTTCTACCTCCGCAGCTTTCAGCATTGCGAAGAGCTCGGGAGTAGTCTTATTCATCCCTTGCATATTATAGTTCATCACGAAGCTCTTGTAGCTTGGTGGCAGTGATTGGAGAATTCTGTCAATGACGCAATCATCTGGAAGATTAACTCCCATCTGAATCAAGTGATTATTATACCCAGACATTTTGAGTATATGCTCACTGACAGAACTGTTCTCCTCCATCTTGCAGCTATAGAACTTATTAGAGACTTCATATCTCTCAATCCGGGCATTTGCTTGAAATATTAACTTCAACTCCTGGAACATCTCATATGCTCCATGACGTTCAAACCGTCGTTGAAGTCCCGATTCTAAGCCGTAAAGCATGGCACACTGAACTATCGAGTAGTCATCAGCTTTGCTCTGCCAGACGTTCATAACATCTGGTGTTGCTCCAGCAGTAGGCCTGGCACCCAGCGGTGCTTCCAGGACGTAATTCTTCTGTGCAGCAATGAGGATAATCCTCAAGTTACGGACCCAGTCCGTGTAATTGCTACCATCATCTTTCAACTTTACTTTCTCAAGGAACGCATTAAAATTCAATGGAACAATAGCACGGGCTATCTATCTACAATCAAACATACATAAGCAAGATACTATCAGGTACTAAGTTCATGATACATTTAAGTTCAATTAATCATATTACTTAAGAACTCCCACTTAGATTGACATCCCTCTAATCCTCTAAGTGATCACATGATCCAAATCAACTAAACCATAACCGATCATCACGTGAAATGGATTAGTTTTCAATGGTGAACATCATTATGTTGATCATATCTACTATATGATTCACGCTCGACCTTTCGGTCTCCGTGTTCCGAGGCCATATCTGCATATGCTAGGCTCTTCAAGTTTAACCTGAGTATTCTGCATGTGCAAAACTGGCTTGCACCCGTTGTTGATGGACGTAGAGCTTATCACACCCGATCATCACGTGGTGTCTGGGCACGACGAACTTTGGCAACGGTGCATACTCAGGGAGAACACTTCTTGATAATTTAGTGAGAGATCATCTTATAATGCTACCATCAATCAAAGCAAGATAAGATGCATAAAAGATAAACATCACATGCAATCAATATAAGTGATATGATATGGCCATCATCATCTTGTGCTTGTGATCTCCATCTCCGAAGCACCGTCATGATCACCATCGTCACCGGCGCGACACCTTGATCTCCATCGTAGCATCGTTGTCGTCTCACCAATCTTATGGTTCCATGACTATCGCTACCGCTTAGTGATAAAGTAAAGCATTACAACGCGATTACATTGCATACAATAAAGCGACAACCATATGGCTCCTGCCAGTTGCCGATAACTCGGTTACAAAACATGATCATCTCATACAATAAAATTTAGCATCATGTCTTGACCATATCACATCACAACATGCCCTGCAAAAACAAGTTAGACGTCCTCTACTTTGTTTGTTGCAAGTTTTACGTGGCTGCTACGGGCTTAAGCAAGAACCGATCTTACCTACGCATCAAAACCACAACGATAGTTTGTCAAGTTGATGCCGTTTTAACCTTCGCAAGGAGCGGGCATAGCCACACTCGGTTCAACTAAAGTTGGAGAAACTGTCACCCGCAAGCCACCTATGTGCAAAGCACGTCGGGAGAACCGGTCTCGCGTAAGCGTACGCGTAATGTCGGTCCGGGCCGCTTCATCCAACAATACCGCCAAACCAAAGTATGACATGCTGGTAGGCAATATGACTTATATCGCCCACAACTCACTTGTGTTCTACTCGTGCATATAACATCAAACCATAAAACCTGGCTCGGATGCCACTGTTGGGGAACGTAGCAATTTCAAAAAATTTCCTACGCACACGCAAGATCATGGTGATGCATAGCAACGAGAGGGGAGAGTGTTGTCTACGTACCCTCGTAGACCGAAGCGGAAGCGTTGACGCAACGTAGAGGAAGTAGTCGTACGTCTTCCCTGTCCAGCCGATCCAAGCACCGTTACTCCGGCACCTCTGAGTTCATGACACACGTACAGCTCGATGACGCACCCTGGGCTCCGATCCAGCAAAGCTTCGGGGAGGAGTTTCGTCAGCACGACGGCGTGGTGATGATTTTGATGTTTAACCGTCGCAGGGCTTCGCCTAAGCACCGCTACAATATGATCGAGGTGTAATATCGTGGAGGGGGGCACCGCACACGGCTAAGGAACGATCACAAAGATCAACTTGTGTGTCCTAGGGTGCCCCCTTGCCCCCGTATATAAAGAAGCCAAGGGGGGGTGCGGCCGGCCCTAGTAGGAGGCGCGCAGGAGGAGTCCTACTCCTACCGGGAGTAGGACTCCCCTCCCTTTCCTTGTCCAAGTAGGAGAGGGGGAAGGAAGGGAGAGAGGAGAGGAAGGAAAGGGGGGGCCGCCCCTCCCTCCTTGTCCAATTCAGACTAGGGGGAGAGGGGGCGCGCGGCCTGCCCTAGCTGCCTTTCCTCTTCTCCACTTTAGGCCCATGAGGCCCATTAACCCCCCGGGGGGTTCCGGTAACCCCTCGGTTCTCCGGTTTTATCCGAAACTTCCCCGGAACATTTCCGGTGTCCGAATATAGCCGTCCAATATATCAATCTTTATGTCTCAACCATTTCGAGACTCCTCGTCATGTCCGTGATCACATCCGGGACTCCGAACAACCTTCGGTACATCAAAATACATAAACTCATAATGAAACTGTCATCGTAACTTTAAGCGTGCAGACCCTATGGTTCGAGAACAATGTAGACATGACCGAGACACGTCTCCGGTCAATAACCAATAGCGGGACCTGGATGCCCATATTGGCTCCTACATATTCTACGAAGATCTTTATCGGTCAGACCGCATAACTACATACGTTGTTCCCTTTGTCATCGGTATGTTACTTGCCCGAGATTCGATCGTCGGTATCCAATACCTAGTTCAATCTCGTTACCGGCAAGTCTCTTTACTCGTTCCGTAATACATCATCTCACAACTAACACATTAGTTGCAATGCTTGCAAGGCTTATGTGATGTGTATTACCGAGAGGGCCCAGAGATACCTCTCCGACATTCGGAGTGACAAATCCTAATCTCCAAATACGCCAACCCAACATGTACCTTTGGAGACACCTGTAGAGCTCCTTTATAATCACCCAGTTACGTTGTGACGTTTGGTAGCACACAAAGTGTTCCTCCGGCAAACGGGAGTTGCATAATCTCATAGTCATAGGAACATGTATAAGTCATGAAGAAAGCAATAGCAACATACTAAACGATCGGGTGCTAAGCTAATGGAATGGGTCATGTCAATCAGATCATTCAACTAATGATGTGATCCCGTTAATCAAATAACAACTCTTTGTCTATTGTTAGGAAACATAACCATCTTTGATTAACGAGCTAGTCAAGTAGAGGCATACTAGTGACACTTTGTTTGTCTATGTATTCACACATGTATTATGTTTCCGGTTAATACAATTCTAGCATGAATAATAAACATTTATCATGATATAAGGAAATAAATAATAACTTTATTATTGCCTCTAGGGCATATTTCCTTCAGAAAGAACTGCTCCGCGAAGAAGAATTGAAGTGGGCTTTGCGTGCTAAAGTCCGCAAAGTGGTCCAAGGGGACGCGAATACTCAATTCTTCCATTTGATAGCTAATGGCAAGCACAGAAAGAAGCGTATCTTTCCGCTTGAGCAAGACGAGGGCACTATTTTAGGTCAGGATAACCTAAAAACATATGTTACCGACTATTATAAGCAGTTATTTGGACCTCCGGAGGATAATTGTGTGTCCCTCGATGAGTCCAGGACTGAAGATGTGCCCCAGCTATCGGCTGCCGATAATGATATTCTGGTTGCCTCGTTCTCGGATAAGGAGGTGTTTGATGCTATTGCACAGATGAAAAACAATAAGGCTCCCGGACCGGATGGATTCCCAGCAGAGTTCTATAAAAGGTGCTGGCACATTATTAAGGGGGATTTACTACCTATGTTCCATGATCTGTTCTCTGGACAGCTTCAATTATTTCACTTGAATTTTGGGACTATCACACTGCTTCCCAAGAAAACGGATGCTGTGAGAATTGAGCAATTCAGGCCGATCTGTCTCCTCAATGTTAGTTTCAAAATTTTCTCCAAGGTCGGGACTAATAGGCTCACACAGATTGCGCATTCTGTGGTACAACAGTCCCAAACTGCTTTCATGCCGGACAGAAATATCCTTGAAGGGGTGGTCGTCCTGCATGAAACACTCCATGAAATCCATTCCAAAAAATTAGATGGAGTAATCTTTAAGGTGGATGTCGAGAAAGCGTACGATAAGGTCAAATGGCCATTCCTCCAACAGTCATTGCGTATGAAAGGTTTTGATGAAGCCTGGCGTCGACAGGTTGAATCATTTACGCAAAAAGGTAGTGTGGGAATTAAAGTTAATGATGACATAGGTCATTACTTCCAGACACATAAAGGCCTAAGACAAGGAGATCCGATGTCCCCTATCCTGTTTAACATTGTGGTGGATATGTTAGCAATTTTGATAGGAAGGGCTAAGGAAAATGGTCAAGTAGGTGGATTGGTACCTCATCTTATTGATGGAGGTGTATCCATCCTTCAGTACGCTGATGATACAATCATCTTTATGGACCATGACTTGGCCAAGGCGAGAAATATGAAGCTTGTGTTATGCCTATTTGAACAATTGACCGGGTTAAAGATTAACTTTCATAAGAGCGAGCTGTTCTGTTTTGGTAGGGCCAAAGGCGAACAGGAGGCTTATAGGCAATTGTTTGGGTGTGAGTTGGGAGAGTTACCCTTCTCTTACCTGGGGATTCCAATCCACCATCGTAGGCTGACAAACAGAGAGTGGAAGTGCATCGAGGACCGATTTGAAGAAAATGAGTTGCTGGAAGGGTAAGCTCATGTCATACGGAGGCCGATTAATCCTGATTAATTCGGTGCTCACGAGTATGCCAATGTTTCTCCTATCGTTCTTTGAGGTCCCAGTTGGTGTTAGGAAGAGACTAGACTTCTATCCATCGCGTTTCTTTTGGCAGGGTGATGAGCTTAAAAGAAAATATCGGCTTGCCAAATGGGATATCATCTATAGACCGAAAGACCAAGGGGGTCTAGGTATTGAGAATCTAGAAGTTAAGAATAAATGCCTTCTTAGCAAGTGGCTGTGGAAGCTCTCATCGGAGAATGATGCTATGTGGGCTCAAATCCTTCGCAGCAAGTACCTCCAGACAAAAACTTTGTCCCAGGTTACAGTCAGGCCGACCGATTCACCTTTCTGGAAAGGCCTGATGAAAGTCAAACAGTCCTTGTTTAATAGGACGAAGTTTGTTATTGGAAACGGCACAAGTACACGTTTCTGGGAAGATACTTGGCTCAGTGAGACGCCCTTGGCCATCCAATATACGTCTTTGTACCGCATTGTTCAACGACGTGAGGTGTTCGTCGCATCGGTCTTTCAATCTACCCCCCTTAATATTCAGTTCCGCCGAACGCTAGCGGGCAAGCATTGGGAAGAATGGCTCCGTCTATTTAGGAGACTGATGGATGTCCAGCTTTCACAACAACCCGATGAATTACGTTGGAAATTGACTAAGTGTGGAGTATTCACGGTTAAATCAATGTATATTGATGTTATTAATTCGAACTCCATTCCTACGTCCAAGCATGTTTGGGATGTCAAAGTTCCTTTCAAAATAAAAGTGTTTATGTGGTTTGTACATAAACAAGTTATTTTAACTAAGGACAACTTGATAAAGCATAATTGGACAGGACCTACTAGGTGTAGTTTCTGCGATCGGGATGAGACTATCAAACACCTCTTTTTTCATTGCCCGTTGGCCAAGGTACTTTGGCAGACGGTCCACATTGCTTTTAATATCAATCCACCGAATTCTGTTAATGCATTATTTGGGACATGGCTTAATGGGATTGAGCCTGACTTAGCGAGAAATATTCGGGTTGGAGTTTGTGCTTTGCTGTGGACTATCTGGACATGCAGAAATGATTTGGTTTTTAACAGAATATCATGTATAGATTTTTTGCAGGTCATATTCCGAACTACGGCTCTGATCCATTCATGGTCGCTACTCACCCAGACGGAGGCCAGGGAGCATTTGGTTACTGGGTCTTTCCGCTGGGAGATGGTAGCTCGGGATATCTTCAACCGGTTTGGATGGCGGTCATGTAATAGGATAGGCAATTAGTTTCCCTATCTAGTTTTAGCCAGCCGGCTGTGGCATCTTTTCTTGGCTAGTTGGTGTTTCTAGCCCTTATTGGCTCTGTGTGAGCTTTCTGTACTTTTTTATTGCTTTTGGAGACCTTTGGAATCATGTTGGCACTACTTTATTTGGTCAATAAGATGGCCGTATGCATCTTTCTGATGCAGAGGCCGGGGAATCCCCCTTTTCAAAAAAAATCTAATTCTTCGTAAATAAAGAATGAACAGTTCTCATCATTTACTAACGAATAAGAATTTATATATTGACTAAAGAATGTACACTCGCAACCATTTATAATACTTCATGCCTAGGAGAAGAGTAATGACTTAAACTACCCTAAAAGGGCATAACTATATATTTTTTAATTACCATTCAACAAAAAACAATCCCAATTATCTCAAATTAATAAAGGTAATTGAGACAAAATTTACCATTGGAAAAATTGTGTCATTTTACCAAAATATCAATCAAGTTGTATATTTCTATTTTTCAATCATTTATCATTTTTGCCAATAATTTTTCACCATAGATTGGTTTTTATATTTTTTGAATTACTACCATGAATTAGGCACAATTTTGTACTGGACATACATCAATTTATACATTGGCACTAATTATGGTTGTGCATTCGTTGAAAGGCTAAATAACGTGACCGTGATTTTTAAAAGTACACTTGTATTTAGAAATTATAAATGCTATTCGATGTTTATTATTTTTTCAATGTATATTAAACTTCATGTTTTTGGACTTTGGACTCAAGTCGCTAGCCCGTGCAGTTGCACGGGTTGATGGCTAGTGAACATAAACACAAACTAGCCCGTGTGCGGGCTGACAGCGCAACACAAATAGACCTACTTACGCAGCACATGAATCTAGTAGTGCTATGACAGTTGCAACTATAATAAGTCTCTAAAGTTGAAGACATCTCCACTAATCAAAATTACTACTCCCACTAACAACCCTTTATTGACAAGTGTGAGTGAACTGGTATATATCGTCTCCGCGACCGCGACGACCGGCGACCGATGACCGGCCACGACTGTCGTTGAGTCTTCTAGGGGAGCTTTTGCCTTTTCACGCGGATATTAGCTAGCTAGCTCTGCTCCACTCACCCAAAGCTCAGTAGCTAGTAACAACGTACCGACAAAGATAATGGCGAGCAGCTACCCCTTCCACCTTCTACTATTCCTGGGCGTCCTCCTGCTGGCCGTGGGCGACAAATCGAGCTCGCAGCCCACCTCCGGCGACCAGGCCACCCTCCTAGCTATCAAGAAACAGTGGGGAAACCCACGTCAGCTTGTGTCGTGGGACCCCGTCGCCAACGCCGACCATTGCAACTGGACCGGTGTGGTCTGCGGCGGCGGACGCTCCGGGGCTGTGACGGGGATATCCTTGCGGAAGTTCAACCTTACCGGCAAGGTACCGGAGTCCCTGCGCGACCTGCCGAGCCTTAGCCGCCTCGACCTCTCATACAACAACCTCACCGGCGGCTTCCCCCGTGGCCCGCTCTACAACTGCTCCCAGCTCCGCTTCCTCGACCTCTCCTACAACGCCTTCCACGGGGTCCTTCCGCATGACATCAGCCGCCTGTCACCGGCCATGGAGCACCTCAACCTGTCGGCAAATTACTTCGGTGGCACCATGCCGGCCACGCTGGCCGGGCTTCCGGCGCTGAGGTCGCTGCTTCTTGACACCAACCAGTTCACCGGAGCGTACCCAGCGGCCGAGATAAGCAAGCTCGCCAGGCTCGAGCAGCTCACTCTTGCCTCGAACCCGTTCGCGTCGGCGCCTGCGCCGCTAGAGTTCGCCAAGCTGACCAACCTGAGCTACCTTTGGATGTCTGACATGAACATGACCGGTGAGATCCCGAAAGCCTACTCGAGCCTAGCGAACCTCCAGCTGATGGCTATTACGGGGAACAAGCTGACCGGCGAGATCCCGGCCTGGGTCTGGCAGCACCCAAAGCTCAAGTACTTGTACCTGTTCACCAATGGACTCACAGGCACACTGCCGCGCAAAATCACGGCGGTGAATTTGATAGAGCTTGATGTGTCGGATAACCAGCTTACTGGAGAAATCCCATAAGAGATTGTTAACCTCAAGAACCTGAGCATACTGTTCCTGTACACCAATCAGCTCAGCGGCACCATTCCAACAAGCATAGCGATGCTCCCCAATCTTAGGGACATCAGGCTATTTGAAAACAATCTCTCGGGCGAGCTGCCGGCGGAGCTCGGGAAGCACTCGCCTCTCAGAAACCTCGAGGTTTCTAGCAACAACCTCTCTGGGACGCTCCCAGAATCACTTTGCGCCAACGGGATGCTCGACGACATTGTGGTCTCCAACAACAGCTTGTCTGGCGAGCTCCCGAAAAACCTCACGGACTGCGTCCTGCTGAACAACCTCATGATCTCCAACAACAGCTTCCACGGCAAGTTTCCCAAGAAAATTTGGTCATTACCGAAGTTGACCAAGTTGGCGATAGAGAGCAATGGTTTCACTGGGGTCTTACCGGCCAAGATACCTGATAACATCAGGTGGATTGATATGGGGAACAACAAGTTTTCTGGGACCCTGCCAACATCGGCAATTGGGCTGCAGGTGTTCAGGGCAGCAAACAACGTACTCTCTGGCGAGCTACCGGCCGACATGAGCAAGTTTGCCAACCTTACACGTTTGGTGTTGCGTGGCAACCAGCTAACTGGTTCCATACCATGAATCATACAACTACGAGTGAATTTGCTGCAGAAGCTCAGTACTCTCAACTTGTGCACAATACGGTTTGTGTAAGTAGTAACCACATAGTTGAAGTTTAGAACATATTTGGTGTGTCGTGTCAAGCTATGAAATCTGGTTAGCAGGGTCGCGTCGTATTGGGTCAAACAGTGGGCGTGTTGGATGCGAACTTGGTTTACGTTTCGATGTAAAGCAAACAAGGAAATATAGAGCCATGAGTTTTTTTTTTCTTTTGCATCGAAATGTAGAGCCATGAGCTTTGGGGCTGAAGATCGTCTCTTGGTAAAATTAGGATCTTCCTTGTATGATTGTGATGTAAAGCTTGCAGGTCATTGCTCTGAGATTACCCAGAAGTAACATCACACATATCTAGATAAAATAAATGATGTGACAAGCTGTAAATGAAGAAAGAGAGACATGTAGTAACATAGCTAGTTACTAGTAGTATAAGTAACATCACACATATCAAGACAAGATGAGTCTATAGCCTAATAAATAAAGTGTTCCATATTACTTCCCGCTATAGAGGTAGTAACATAGATTAGTAACATAGGCATGTTACTAGTCTAAGTTACTCTCCATTGTGGCTAGTCTGAGATCGAACATTTCCTTGTAACAAGGAGCAATGACACTATTTTCACAAAAAAAGGAGCAATGACACTATTTTCACAAAAAAAGGAGCAATGACACTAGAGAAGCAAGAAGGAAGTATCCGTCCAACAATCCACTTAGGCTTGACCGCAACAGGTTCAGGATAAACCGGGTAATAAAGATGAGAGCCGCCATGGAGGACAAGGACATCTGGCTGATCAGGGTGGCGATGAATCCAAGATGGGTTATTGGAAAGACCATCAAGCTCCAACGGGATTTATCAGGTTTGTTGAATGACGTTATGTATCACATCTCCAAGAAAAAAAAATCAGCAAAGTAAGCTTAGGATGCAATCATGGTCTAGCATTAGGGCCATAGTTATGTTCACAAAGAAAATCTTCAAATCCCATGAATACTTATGTGATCTTGAAGATGGCAGGAGGGCTGATGTCAACAACGCTTTAAGGCTCCACAAATAAATGTGAACAAAGTGGTGGTTTTGCCTCGTCCAGTCATCGGGAAGGAAGACAAGGGGCAATTCGACGCCATTGCCATTGATTAAGAAGTGAGTGGACTGGTCTATTTAACTTCCCATATATGTTTGATTGTACTATCATTTTCTTCAAAATTACAATATATACACAAAAGTTCATTTTTAGTTTGTCGACTTGGTTTTTCTTTTTCTTTTTTTCGACAAAGGGTGAAATTTTATTGGCTCAAAATGGAGCATCAAGAGGATACAAAAATAATGAGCATACTCCCGGCCTCTGCATAGCTAAGATGTACACAGCCAACACCACCACTCACACACAACGACACGCTATCAAATAGCAAAGTCATCTAAGACCAAAGCTATGCATAGGCGAGAAAAAAAAAGAAACACCAAAGCAATCAGATCCGCGAGCGGCAAACTATATTAATGACCATATCCGCACCGACCATCTTATGACATCACATGGACAACGAGGTTCTTCAACAGCAACGCCTTCAGAAAAGGAGCAACACTACTTGCTCGCCGAATCAATCAAGCTACCCAACCACGTTCACCTCAGTGGCTGCTTTGCGTCCCGTTCTGGCCAGCCAGATGATCGTGCCTGCTCCCCAAACAACCGTGTATGAGAGCGACACTCCTTGCTGCATCGTGCTACCCGCACGCATGTGGACACCGTCAGCCAAGACACGAGGCTATGTTACTGGTAGTCACTAAACTTGCATTGGATGTGCCGTTTAGTGCTACAACTTTAAAAATACGGATTTCCGATCAGTTAACTTGCGTCTAGGTTCATATACGGTCACTCTCGTTGACTGCCCGCGTATTTGCCGATGACATGGCATGCCACACAAGCAGAGGCCCACTGTCAGTGACACATGCCGTTTCAAGGAGTCGCATGCGTGGTGTTTTTGCACAGACCTCCCTGCACTTATTTTCTTTTGCACAAAAATGTCCTTGCTGACAGTGGCCCCACCAAAACCCGGTCACCAGCATGTTTATATAGCGTGCATCGAGGGCGGGAAATAACACTGTGGCGAGCGGGCTAATGGCGGGAAATGGCTTTGGAAGAAGTACTGGATGGCGGGAATGAGCTTGCGAAAGCGGGAGTAGTCACGGGTGTCGCCGGCGCGTATCTCTTACATCTGTCAGACGTACGGGCGGCGGAGCAAAGGAAAGAGATGGTACAAATAGTTGGTACAAAAGACTTGAGTACACGTAACTGAACAAATTAGTCTCACTGCCTGAGTGGCTAGATGGTGTGGGTTGTTGCTAGCACGGTCTGGGTTTGAATCCCAGGCCACTCATTTTTTTGGTTTATGACTGAACATATCTGAAGAATGTATTTGAGCATAAAAATGTCAGTAAAACAATGAAAAAAGCAGGCCATTTTTTTGGGCATATGACAGGAAGCATATGTGCAGACTCAGTTTAGCTTATGGCTATGAATATATCTGCAGAATGTATTTGAGCATAAAAATCTCAGTAAAACAATTCAAAAAGCAGACCACAGGCCACTTTTTTGGGCATATGACAGTAAGCATATGTGCAGACTCAGTATAGCTTATGGCTATGAACATATCTGCAGAATGTATTTGAGCATAAAAATCTCAGTAAAACAATTCAAAAAGCAGGCCACTCTTTTTGGGCATATAACAGAAAACATATGTGCAGACTCAATTTAGCTTATGGCTGTGAATATATCTGCAGAATGTATTTGAGCATAAAAATCTCGGTAAAACAATTCAAAAAGCAGGCCACTCTTTTTGGGTATATGACAGAAAACATATGTGCAGACTGATTTTGGGCATATGACAGTAAACATATGTGCAAACTGATTTTGGGCATATGACAGTAAACATATGTCATAGCTCCAAACTGGGAGAAGTAGCGAACAAAATCCATACTAAACAGGGAAATTAGTACTGACAAAAGCATGGTTCATTTGTCATGTAAACCTAAGCAGAACAAGGTCTTTTTTTCCTGATTTACCCCAACAAAAGGAGCAGTTCATTCATGAACTATTCTACACAAAAGTTCATTCATGAACTTCATCACTTGGTCATCCAACTACAGAGATAGGAAATCATGCATGTCCTGAGGCCAGCCATCTCCAAACAGGCCATCTTGGGGTGCATTTTGGCTCACAAGTACCTCTTCTTCTCCCTGCATAAAAAGTGGTGGTTGCTGGCTGCTTTGTCCATCATTTCCAAAAAGCAAGTTGTAGAATCCTAGAGCAGCAGCCCTTGCTCCTTTGGGAGGATTACTTCCACTTGGGTAATTGCCACCTCTAGTTGCACTTGGAGCAGTTCCTCCCCTTGTTGCATTGCTTACTATTCTGCCTCCCCTTGTTGCATTGCTTGCACTTCTTCCTCCCCTTCTTGCATTGGTACCACTTCTACCACCTCTTGTTGCATTTCTTGCACTTCTTCCTCCTCTTGTTGCATTGCTCCCACTTGTTCCTCCTCTCACCCTGCCCCTGGACATGGCTGTTGTCACCCTGCCTATAGGGATTGTGTCCCTAGCATTAGCAATAAAGCTAGACTCAGGCAGGGGACCAAAGTCCATAGGTGCAGGGTATGTAAATTTTTCCTGCCAATATAGTTAACAGATAACATATCATATGAGCAATTGTTAATTCAGAAAAAAAATATTCCAAAAAGAACCAACACTGCATATTTTACCCTTTCCTGCATCTTGTAAACCATAGAATCTGGAGTTTGTGTTGGATCAAACTGTGGGTAAACTCTGTGTGGCATAATGTTCTACAGAAGTACAAGTAATATATCAATGCACAGAAGTACAAGTAATATATCAATGTACAAGAAAAGATGTAAGAAACTTACAGCAATTATGCTTGGATCATCGTATTCTTCTTCTGATTCCCCAGGTGCTTCCTCCGTAGGTGGTTGATTCACGTGTTTGTAATGCCCTTTCTTGTTATGATCAGCGCCCCCACAAACAGAGCAATGCATGCTAACACCATGCTTGGTCAACTTCCTAACTCCTTTCTTATCCTTCTTCTCCTCTGGATCTTTTTTCCTACTTTTCTTGGGCCTGCCCATTACTTTGGTGTATATGGGTGGAAAAACAGGATTGCCACGCATCTTTTCCCATTCCTCTGGATCCCTCATTGGCCTCATATTGAAGCCATAGCACTTCTTGTACTCCTCAACAGTGTAGCATGAATGGACCATGCTCTCAGGCTCAATTCTCTCATGCCTAAAACAAGCAATTGCATGATGACAAGGTATACCAGACAATTCCCACCTTTTGTAGTTACAGCTCAACATGTTCAGATCAACAATGTAAGTGTTGTTTAATGAGATAACCTGGAATACACCTCTTCCATACTCCCTCACCCTGCAATTTTTTGCCCACTCAACATACTTGTCCAGCTTCTTCTGTATCTTGGGGCAAAGCCTGCCTGTCCACTTTTCTGCCTCCCTTTGCTTACCAACCATCCTATTTGAAATCTTCCAGAAGATGTAATCCAGCATTGATTTAATTGGCAACTCTCTACCATCCAAAATGTAGCTACAAATATGTGTTCACACAATCAATGAAAGCAAATGCAACAGAAATCAAGCAATACATCATACTTGCAAACAATGAAACTAACCTGTTAAACACCTCACACATGTTATTCAGCAATATATCACACTTGCAGAAAGGGTCAAAGAAAGCTTTGATCCAAGTTCTTGGGGACAAGTTCTCAACCCAATTGAATGCTGCAAAGTTGTGATCTCTCGTCTTATCCATGTTTCTGGTGTAGGCAGCTTCATTAGTGGATCTTGCTATGGCCCAGAGGTCATTCTTCAGTTGTTCACCCTTGTGTACTTTGTGGAAATTTTGGTAAATGTGCCTAACACAGTTCCTATGTTCTGAATCAGGGAAAACTTTCTTCACAGCATTCGTCAAACCCTACAACAACATAAACATCACTTAAAATATAATTATATTCTGTCGAGCTATCGAGCTAAAATCGAGCGAGCCAACATTGGCTCAAGATCAGCTTGTTTCTTGGTCGAGCTACATAAAGTGTTCAAACTCAGCTCGTTTCTTTTCGAGTCGATCTCGAGCGGTTCACGAGCCTCGAGATTTTCTTGCATCCTAGTTCCAGAACTTTGGAATAGAACATTTTACAAATAAAAGAACAAAAAGACTATGACTCACCTTCTGTCTGTCACTCATAATGGTGAATGTTGATGTATTGATTATATTCAGGTCATCCTTCAAAGAGGCTAGAAACCACTCCCAATTGTGTGTTGACTCCACTTCACATATGCCAAATGCTATAGGGAAGATACAATCATTTGGATCAATCCCAACTGCTGTCAATATATTCCCCTTATATCTTGTTTTGATGTGACAACCATCAAGGAAAATTATTGGTCTGCAGCCCTTCAAAAAACCCCTCTTACATGCATCATAAGACCAGTACAATGTTGAGAAGTGGTCCTTTGTGACCTTGGCCTTGTCATCAAACACTTCCTTTGTGCACATGAAAAATAGGCTCCCTGGATTGCTCCTTCTCAACTCCTGCCCATAGTCCCATAAAGTGTTGTATTGATCATCATCTTCTCCCCTGATTTCTTTAACGGCTGCTCTTCTTGCCCTTCCCAACTTACTCCTGTGAGCAACTAAGTTAAATTCTTGTTCCACCTTCTCTGAAAATTTCAGTAAGGGCATTTTCTCATTGCCTCTGAACTCTTCTCTGAACTGTTTAGTAAGAAAGGGAGCAGTAAGCACTTTCAGATCCCAAGCTTTGGTGCAAGTATGTTTGTCAGTATACTTCTTGATCTGAATGCTGCTGGATCTGTTGTCCTTGCCTGCCTTCAAGTACCAAGTACAATCATCCTTGCATACTGCCTCTAATGACCTGTTAGTATTCCTGAGCTTCCTCACCTTCACTCTATTTCTGACACTGTATGCATTGAGAGCATGTCTCAGCTCTATCATGTCTGCAAATACCATACCTAGCTTAAACACTGGTGCATTCAGGTCTGTGGTAGGGTTGAAAACACTGAATTTATGCTTCAACTTATCTTTCTCTTCTCTTGACATATTCAAATGACTGTCCTCCAGTGCATCTTCTGGGAGTTCTGCTTCATAGTCAGAAAATTCAGTCTTCTCTCTGTGGTCATCTACATTTTTGTCAACATGTGCACAAAACAGGTCATCATCACCATCTTGCACATCAAAGTCACTCTCATAAAAATCCTCATCTGTTAACTCATCCTGAACATCACCCTCTTCTTCACTGCTCTGACCATGCTCCTCTCCTTGCTCTTCCTCCACTGCAGCTGTAAACCCAGAACTAGATCCTTCACCATATGACATCCTCCTCTTTGTTTTCCTTGATACATTCTGTCTTGGACTCTTTCCTTTCGCTGAGCAGCTAACATTTTCTTTTCCATTGTGTTTTGTGGGAGTAATGACCTTAGGCAGTTCTATCACTCCAGTAATCAAAACATCATCATCTGATGACTGCAAAGTTTCACCATGATCTACTACAAGCAGTAGGTTCTTGTGCTCTGTTGTTGCAATAATCATAAGAACAATATCTGCATCACATTGCATAAGCTTAAGCCCATCAGCAACGGTCTTCCCTGGTTGGCACCAATACACATCTAATTTGGAGGCTTCCATGTCATGTCCCAGTTGTGAAAGAAAATCCTTGATCCATAACATTGACCATGTGTCACTCTCACACATGTCAAACCAGTCAACCTCATAATCCATGTAAGTCTTGTTGCTCTCACTCCCACAGAACAAACCCTTGTGGTGGATCTGAACACTAAACAAGCCATCAAAATCACCTGCATTGTGAAAATAAAAAAATTCAGTAAGTAGGGTACGTCGAATTTACTGAAGAAAAATTCAGTTAACAAGTAAATAAGTACAACACAAGTTCAACAGCTAATTATCCATTATAGTACACATTTTGAGTACATTTTTAGTACACGCATTCAGCAGCTAATTATCCATTACAGTACCAATAGAGCACACAATCTTAAAAAAACAGAGTACACGCATTCAGTGTCAAAAAAATTCAGTTAACTGCATGCAGTTTCTGAAATTCAGAGTACACACATTTAGTGTCAAAAAATTTAGTTAACTGCATGCAGTTTCTGAAATTCAGAGTAAACACATTTAGTGTCAAAAATTTCAGTAACTGCATGCACTTTCTGAAATTCAGAAGTTCAGTTAACTTCTTGCCCTTCCCAGTACAAACATCAGACATTTTTCAACTATATAATCTAACCAAACAGGGGACCTAGACCTTCCCGAACCCTAGTTTGATTTGCAAACAGCGGGCCTGGACCTTCAAAATCCAATCCGTCCTTTCAAGATCGGTTAAGAACAACGCGTCCATACGAGAAACTATCAAAGATAATGGCCATAACACATGAACCCTAGATACGCGAAACGGGGCAGGAAGAAGACGACCAGGAGCAGATGAGAGAAACAAGACGGAGGAGAGCAGGGAGGGGTGGGGGTGGGGTGGGGGGGGGGCAGACGTACCATACGACGGCGCAGCTTCGCCCGGACGTCGACGACGCGGTTCATTCATCGCCTCTGACGACGGCCGCCGTCAAGCACCGCCTCCTCCGCCTCCGCCTCTGTTTGATCGGGAAACGAAGCGGTGGGGAGTTAGAATGAATGGCCAGAGATATTGGGGTACCGCTCCGCAAATATGCACGGTTGGCTTGCTCCCGCCCTTGCAGGGACATTTTTGCGCAAAAGAAAATAAGTGCAGGGGGTCTGTACAAAAACACCACGCACGCGACTCCTTGAAACGGCCTGTGTCACTGACAGTGGGCCTCTGCTTGCGTGGCATGCCATGTCATCGGCGAATACGCAGGCAGTCAACGAGAGTGACCGTATATGAACCTAAACGCAAGTTAACTGACCAAAAATCCGTATTTTTAAAGTTGTAGCACTAAACTGCATATCCAACGCAAGTTTAGTGACTACCAGTGATATTACCTCTTACTCTCCATTGTGGCTAGTCTGAGATCGAACATTTCCTTGTAACAAGGAGCAATGACACTATTTTCACAAAAAAAGGAGCAATGACACTATTTTCACAAAAAAAGGAGCAATGACACTAGAGAAGCAAGAAGGAAGTATCCGTCCAACAATCCACTTAGGCTTGACCGCAACAGGTTCAGGATAAACCGGGTAATAAAGATGAGAGCCGCCATGGAGGACAAGGACATCTGGCTGATCAGGGTGGCGATGAATCCAAGATGGGTTATTGGAAAGACCATCAAGCTCCAACGGGATTTATCAGGTTTGTTGAATGACGTTATGTATCACATCTCCAAGAAAAAAAAATCAGCAAAGTAAGCTTAGGATGCAATCATGGTCTAGCATTAGGGCCATAGTTATGTTCACAAAGAAAATCTTCAAATCCCATGAATACTTATGTGATCTTGAAGATGGCAGGAGGGCTGATGTCAACAACGCTTTAAGGCTCCATAAATAAATGTGAACAAAGTGGTGGTTTTGCCTGGTCCAGTCATCGGGAAGGAAGACAAGGGGCAATTCGACGCCATTGCCATTGATCAAGAAGTGAGTGGACTGGTCTATTTAACTTCCCATATATGTTTGATTGCACTATCATTTTCTTCAAAATTACAATATATACACAAAAGTTCATTTTTAGTCTGTCGACTTGGTTTTTCTTTTTCTTTTTTTCGACAAAGGGTGAAATTTTATTGGCTCAAAATGGAGCATCAAGAGGATACAAAAATAATGAGCATACTCCCGGCCTCTGCATAGCTAAGATGTACACAGCCAACACCACCACTCACACACAACGACACACTATCAAATAGCAAAGTCATCTAAGACCAAAGCTATGCATAGGCGAGAAAAAAAAAGAAACACCAAAGCAATCAGATCCGCGAGCGGCAAACTATATTAATGACCATATCCGCACCGACCATCTTATGACATCACATGGACAACGAGGTTCTTCAACAGCAACGCCTTCAGAAAAGGAGCAACACTACTTGCTCGCCGAATCAATCAAGCTACCCAACCACGTTCACCTCAGTGGCTGCTTTGCGTCCCGTTCTGGCCAACCAGATGATCGTGCCCGCTCCCCAAACAACCGTGTATGAGAGCGACACTCCTTGCTGCATCGTGCTACCCGCACGCATGTGGACACCGTCAGCCAAGACACGAGGCAGCCGCCGCTGAGAGGCAGTTGGGAACTGTCATTGTTTCTAGGGTTTCTTGCTCAGTTCAGGCCTTCTATAGCACCTGGAGGGTTATCCAAGCTAGGCCGAAAATTCAAATAGGGCTGAAATATAGATCTACCAGGCCTGAACGAACTGGGTGAAATTCGCTGCGATTTTGTTTTCCCGGCCGAAATCCAAAACTCATTGGGCATCCAACACAACTTGGCCGAGCACACAAATCTTTTTTCCTTTTTGATAAACGCCCAGAGCACAAATTTTTGAGATCGCTCGACCGTTTGGCTCCAGTGGTGCTTTCTTCCTCTTCAGTTCTTCTGCCTTCCATGATCTGTCAACAAATTGTTAATGGAAGGTGAGACACTATCTTTATCCGTTAGCGACACTTGAGATGTCATGGCCTCCACCTGGCTGATAGAAAAATTGGAGTCACATGATGGGAGCTTCGGTTATGCCAGGTAGGCCGAACGGAGGCCTCAAGGGTTTTTTGTGCGGGTAGGCCTGAAGGTGTTTTTGTAGTAGCGTATTCTCTAATTGAGAAAGTGGACAATGTGAGTATCATATTGTTAAGCTAGTTATATCTGATAGTTGAAACAACAAGGAGTCAAGAAGTTAATACTATGACAGTGTTAACTTCTTGGCTCCATAGTGCTTAAGCTATCATATATAACTAGATTAACAATAACATAATTACATTGTCCACTTTTCAATTAGGGAATACCCAAGGATTATGCTCTCAGTCGCTTTCCATGTGAAGATGCAAGTATCACGCTCCACCTACCTCGGAAGAACAATAATGCAAGTTCTGGTATTCACCTATCAGGGATGGAAGAAGATAACAGTTCATAATTAACTTGACGGCTTTCGGGTTCTTTACTAAAGAACTCGAAAACCATGAAGTTATGCATGGCTCTCTTCTTTCATCCGAGCAACCTCGGAGTAGATTAGAAGTACTCTTTGATGTTTGATACTTATATTTTTTATCATGTGTTGAAAGGTGTTAGCACCGATCGATCTGGTAGTTATGGCTTTCTCCGACGACGCAACTTCTGTTAGGGCCGACTCCGTGGTCAAGGAGAAGCGCACTGGTGAGGACCCTTTGGTGGCGCTCATTGAGGAGAATCCACAGCTGATCCAACTAAAGTATTTTATGGATCTGGCCAAGAAGAATCCGCCAACTAAGGTGAGCGAGGGCCCACCATGTAAGGAGAGTGATGACCCGTTGGCATCGGGTCCACCGACCATCATTCCCGACGACAATTGGTCCTCCACTATGGGGATGTCCCCACATGCTCCGACTCCACGATCACTAGTTTACTCGACTACACCTCCGGGTAGTCCACCTACATATTTTGACATTGATTTAGTGATATAGTTCATGTAGCTACTAATGTGGACTTGGATTAGCACATGTGATGCTTTTGGGTATATGAGTGATGAATGCTTACATGGCTTATGCATCATGTGTTATTTTTAACTTGCATTCCTTCTTTAATTTTTTTTACTTTCTCTGTAAATGAAATGGTATGCGAGGTACAGAGGCAGGTGTCCAGGACTCTACGATTGATGGTCCATGTGGGAGTCCTGGATTAGGGGGTGTTCGGGTAGCCGGACTATACCTTCCGCCGGACTCCTGGATTATGAAGATACAAGATTGAAGACTTCGTCCCGTGTCCGGATGGGACTTTCCTTGGCGTGGAAGGCAAGCTTGGCGATGCGGATATTCAAGATCTCCTACCATTGTAACCGACTCTATGTAACCCTAACCCTATCCGGTGTCTATATAAACCGGAGGGTTTTAGTCCGTAGGACAACATCATCAACTCCATATACAACAATCATATCATAGGCTAGCTTCTAGGGTTTAGCCTCCTTGATCTCGTGGTAGATCTACTCTTGTACTACCCATATCATCAATATTAATCAAGCAGGACGTAGGGTTTTACCTCCATCAAGAGGGCCCGAACCTGGGTAAAACATCGTGTTCCCTGCCTCCTGTTACCATCCAGCCTAGACGCACAGTTCGGGACCTACTACCCGAGATCCGCCGGTTTTGACACCGACATTGGTGCTTTCATTGAGAGTTCCTCTGTGTCGTCGCCTTTAGGTCCGATGGCTCCTTTGATCATCAACAACGATGCGGTCCAGGGTGAGACTTTTCTCCCCGAACAGATCTTCGTCTTCGGCGGCTTCGCTCTGCGGGCCAATTCGCTCGGCCACTTGGAGCAGATCGAAAGCTACGCCCCTAGCCATCAAGTCAGGTTTGGAAGCTTAAACTACACGGCTGACATCCGCGGAGACTTGATCTTCGACGGGTTCGAGCCACGGCCAAGCGCGCCGCACTACCTCGAGGGGCATGATCTAGCTCTGCCCCCGGACAGTGTCCTGGAGGCCGCACACGCATCGGTTCCGAACCCTAACTCGGAGCCTATTGCGCCAATCGAGGATGAACGGTTGGATGTCACCTCGGGAGTTGCGATCCCAAAAGCGATCGAGCCGAACGCTAGCCCCGCACTCTGCATGACCAGTGACTCCGAGGATCCGGACTCCTCCCCAGACTCCGAACCCCCCGCGCCCCTGCCAATCGAATCTGATTGGGCACCGATAATGGAGTTCACCGCCGCAGACATCTTTCAGCACTCGCCTTTTGGCGACATCCTGAATTCTCTTAAGTCTCTCTCTTTATCAGGAGAGCCCTGGCCGGATTACAGTCAGCGAGGATGGGATACGGACGATGAAGAAACTCAAAGCCCACCCACCACCCACTTCATAGCCACTGTCGACGATTTAACCGACATGCTTGACTTCGGCTCCGAAGACATCGACGGTATGGACGACAATGTAGGAGACGAACAGGAACCAACACCTGTAGGGCGCTGGAAGGCCACCTCGTCATATGACATATATATGGTGGATACTCCAAAAGATAGAGATGGCGATCGAACAGTGGGGAATGACACCCCCAAGAAACAACCAAAGCGCCAGCGTCAGTGGCGCCGCTCTAAATCCCGCCAATGCAAAAACGATGATTCCGGCACGGGAGATAATACTACCCCGGATAGCGCCGAAGAACACCCACCTCAGCAAGATTCGGTACAGGAAGATGGAGAAGCCAGCCCTCATGAGAGAGCGGCAGACCAAGAGGTCGAGAATGATAACTACATGCCTCCCTCTGAAGACGAGGCAAGCCTCGATGACGATGAATTCGTCATACCATCAGACCTCGCCGAACAAGAGCGTTTCAAACGCAGGCTTTTAGCCACGGCAAGCAGCCTCAACAAAAAGCAGCAACAGCTTAGAGCTGCCCAAGATTTGCTAGCTGACAGATGGACTGAAGTCCTTGCGGCCGAAGAGTATGAACTCGAACGCCCCTCCAAGAATTACCCGACGCGCAGGCCGCTACCCCGATCAGAGGAGGAAGCACCTACATCACCAGCGCATGACATGGCAGACCGGCCACCTCACGGCCGCGACAGAGAGGCCTCTCGGCCCTCCACCCAAGCCATGCCCCGACGCCGCTCAAATAAGGCACGGCAAAATGCGCCCGACCTGCGAGACATACTGGAGGATAAGGCAAGACAAACAAGATCGATCTACGGATCGCGCAGGCGCCCTACGGCATGTGACAATGATCTTCACTCCGGATACAACAAATCCGGCCGGGCCGAACACAACAGACATAGCTCTTCCGAGCTGCGTCGTGATATAGCCCAGTATAGAGGCGTCGCACACCCGCTATGCTTCACGAATGAAGTAATGGATCATAAAATCCCAGAGGGTTTCAAACCCGTAAACACCGAATCATACAATGGCACAACAGACCCAGCGGTATGGATCGAGGATTATCTCCTTCACATCCACATGGCACGCGGCGATGATCTACAAGCCATCAAAAAACCTCCCGCTCAAACTTAAAGGACCGGCCCGGCATTGGCTCAACAGCTTGCCAGCAGATTCAATCGGTTCTTGGGAGGACCTGGAAGCCGCATTCCTCGACAACTTCCAGGGCACTTACGTGCGACCACCAGATGCCGACGACTTAAGCCACATAATTCAGCAGCCAGAGGAATCGGCCAGACAATTCTGGACACGGTTCCTAACAAAGAAAAACCAGATAATCGACTGTCCGGACGCAGAGGTCCTAGCGGCCTTCAAGCATAACATCCGCGACGAGTGGCTTGCCCGGCACCTGGGACAGGAAAAGCCGAAATCTATGGCAGCCCTCACGACACTCATGACCCGCTTTTGCACGGGAGAAGACAGCTGGCTAGCTCGCAGTAACAACTTATCAAAGAACCCTGGTAATTCGGATACCAAGGACAAAAGTGGCAAGACACGTCGGAATAAGCAAAAACGCCGCGTTAGCAGCGACAGCAATGAAGACATGGCAGTCAATGCCGGATTCAAAGGCTATAAATCCGGTCAGCGGAAAAAGCCATTCAAAAAGAATGCTCAGGGCCCGTCCAGTTTGGACCGAATACTCGATCGCTTGTGCCAGATACATGGCACCCCCGAAAGGCCAGCCAATCACACTAACAGAGATTGTTGGGTGTTCAAGCAGGCAGGCAAGTTAAGGGTCGAAAACAGAGACAAGGGGCTGCAGAGCGATGACGAGGAGCACAAGCCGCCGAACAACAATGGACAGAAGGGCTTTCCCCCACCAGTGCGGGCGGTGAACATGATATACGCAACCCACATTCCCAAGCGGGAGCGGAAGCGTGCGCTACGGGACGTATACGTGATAGAGCCAGTTGCCCCAAAGTTCAACCCATGGTCCTCCTGCCCGATCACTTTTGATCGAAGGGACCATCCCACTAGCATCCGTCATGGCGGCTTCGCCGCATTGGTTCTGGACCCAATCATCTACGGATTTCATCTCACAAGATTCCTCATGGACGGCGGCAGCAGCCTGAACCTGCTTTATCAGGATACAGTGCGGAAAATGGGCATAGATCCCTCAAGGATTAAGCCCACAAAAACGACCTTTAAAGGCGTTATACCAGGTGTAGAGGCCAACTGTACAGGCTCAGTAACACTTGACGTGGTCTTCGGATCCCCGGACAATTTCCGAAGCGAAGAGTTAATCTTCGATATAGTCCCGTTTCGCAGTGGCTATCACGCCTTGCTCGGACGAACTGCATTTGCAAAGTTCAATGCGGTGCCGCACTACACATATCTCAAGCTCAAGATGCCAGGCCCTCGAGGAGTAATTACGGTCAACGGAAACACCGAACGCTCCCTCCGTACGGAGGAGCATACGGCGGCTCTCGCAGCGGAGGTACAAAGTAGCCTTCTCAGGGAATTCTCCAGTCCGGCCATTAAAAAGCCAGACACTGCCAAGCGCGCACGGAGTAACCCACAGCAGGACCGCCTGGCACACTTTAAGCAAGCGTAGCAATGCGGCCCCAACCCCAGCTCTCGCGACATAGCAAAACCAGTACCTCGCGTACATAACTACGCCCTTGAAATACCATGGGCACAGGGGAAGGGGCACAATAACGGCACGCCCAAAATACGGCTTAAAACGTACTAGGGGCTGCTGGATTCTTTTTTTAATTTTCTCTCACTTTCAGGACTCCATACTATCGGACGACCTATTCGGCAATTCGACTGCCGCACAAACGATGCAAGATCCAGGGAGGCAGACAAGCCATGCCGCATTATGGAACTCCCAGGTGGTCTCTGTTACGAGCGGTATACCTGTTTTAAATACAATTCCGCGGCCTGCCCCTGGTCAGGACATACTAAATAGTCCAATATCTTTTGCTTACCGCACTATTTGTATCGTTCGGCTTTGATAAATAGCCTCTATAAACAATGCATAGCTTTCTGTCTATTTTTCGCATTATCATCTTTTCATATATATGTTTATGACATGTTGCACCCGTATACTGTGGTACGGCAAAATACATCAGGGGCTTTAGTACCCATAAATATGGTGTGAGAAGTCCGTACACTTTCACAAGTGCGGCACCCCGAACTTATAGCACTATATGCATCGGCTCCGAATCATGATTTGGGTCAATAGTTGGGTTTGCCCGGCTCCTATGTTTTGGTGCCTTACATTCCGCTATATCGGCTAAGGTAGCACTAGGAGAACCACTGTGATTGTGCCCCGGTTGAGCTGGGTTAAGCACCTCAGTGGAGAAAGCTAAAACTGACTGTCATGATGTGGCGAGAGACCGGTCGCTATTCGAGAGGTTTTACGAGTCCCTAAAGACTTATGCCGCTTCGAGCGAGGAGCCGGCTTTGTCCGGCCAAGGCATGGATAGCGCCCCGAACTCGGTCTTCCGAACTAGGGGCTTCGCCGAAATTTAAAATTATAGAGTTCTATGGCTAAGTGAGAGTGTTCAAGCATTATAGTCCGATTGCGTGGTTCGTTGTGCTGACCGCCTCCCTCGATGGACCCAATCATGGGAAAAAGAGCGCTCAGGTTTATCCCGAACACCCTAGCACTAGTGGCATCGGGGCAGAAGCCGAAGACTGGCCATCTCTCAATTTTTTTTGATAAACGGCCGCACAGAAAGTAATATTTTAAATTCAAGCATTGCTTAAGCGCATATGAACAAGTTTTCAGCGCACAGGATAACACGAGCGATTTCATTCGAAAATTACATCCTTGGTACATTCATCCGCCACAAGGCGGGCACCAGCAAGAACATCCTTGTAATAGTACTCGGGCTTGCAATGCTCCTTCCCCGGCGGCGGCCTGTACCTCACAAGCTTCTCACCGTCCAGCTTGCCCCAGTGCACCTTTGCACGGGCAAGGGCCCTACGGGCACCTTCGATGCAGACGGAGCGCTTGATGACCTCGAGCCTTGGACAGGCCTCCACCAGTCGCCGCACCAGCCCGAAGTAGTCCCAAGCAGGGCCTCTCCGGGCCACAGCCGAACTATGAAGCCCTTCATGGCCTGTTCGGCCGCCTTGTGGAGCTTGACCAGCTGTTTCAGCTGGTCGCTCAAGGGCACAGGGTGTCCGGCCTTAGCATACTGAGACCAGAACACCTTCTCCGTCGAGCTGCCCTCTTCGGCTCGGTAGAATGCGACGGCGTCGGATACGCTGCGGGGAAGATCTGCGAATGCCCCTGGAGAGCTCCGGATTCGGGTAAGTAACAAGTACTTCACTTTTATACTTCTGCTATGCATAAAGAATGCCTCACCCGCCGCTATCTTTTCCATCTCCTCCAACTCTTGGAGGGCCTTTTGGGCTTCGGCCTTGGCAGACTTGGCAGTCTCAAGGGCCGCCGCGAGCTCGGACGCTTGCGTCTTGGACTCAAGCTCCAGACTCTCATGTTTTTTCATGAGAGCCCGAAGCTCCTGCTGCACCTCACCGACCTGGGCCTCAAGTTTCTCTCGCTCGGTGCACTCTGCGGCCGTTTTCTTTTCGGCCTCGGACAGCGCCTGCTTGCGGGTCGCCACCTCAGTCGTGGCCCCTACAATAAGCAGTACAATCCTGTTATTTTTTGCAATTGCGCCTCCCTATAGGCATTTTTTCTATAAGGTATCTCTTACCTTCTTTCTCCTCGAGCTGCCGTTTGGCAAGGCCGAGCTCTTGCTCGGTCAGCTCGAGGCCCTGCTTTAGGGCACCCACCTCCGCAGTCAGTGCGGCGGTGGCCAGCAGCGAAGCCTGCATACGTATATTGACTCCTTTTTAGCTAGACTCCTGCGATATTTAATAGAACTTCTATTCGGCTTTTCTTTCCGAACGCCAAATAGAGCATCAGGGGCTACTGTCTATACGGTAATATTTTTACATATTCTTACTTACCTCGAAGCATGTTAGAAGGCTAGCGCAAGCTTCACTCAGTCTGCTCTTGGCGGACTGAACCTTCTGGATCACCGTACTCATAATAGTACGGTGCTCCTCGTCGATGGAGGCGCCGTCAAGCACCTCCAGCAGATTGTCCGGCACCTCAGGTTGGACAGAGGCTACAGACTCAGAAGGCTTACTCCTCTTGGAAGGAGTTCGCCTACCGCGGTCCGGAACTGTTGTAAACTCTGGTGCGGTGTCCGGCTCAAAGCCGGACTTGGAGCCCCGGGGGGTCTTGTCCCCTTCACTCCTGGAGTCCGGGAGGTTGCCTTGTGGCTCCTTCGGGACCACCTCCTCCTGCCCCGGAGCTTGTCGGGACGCCACTTCAGTGTCATCCGCAGTGCGGGGGGAGACAGCGGGCGGAACTGAGTTCACGTCCGACGAGTCCAGGGAGCCGCCCGACGATTCATCGACTTCGGCCCGGGGCGGACTGCATAATTACATTCGACATTAGGGAAAGCTGTGCAGCAGAGGAACATCATGAGTTACTCTGGTATCCGAACACTTACGATCTCGCTGGACGCTTGGCCCCGTCCGGCCAATCCTCTTCATCCTCTTTGGCGTCGGGGACGTAGTTCGGCGGAGGGGCTTTCCTCTTCTTGGACCCCTCGGCCTCCCCTACTGGGGCGGCCTTTCTCTTCTCTCCTCCCACTGGAGGGGGAGAGGTTTCTTCTTCCTCCTCCTCGTCTTCATGGGAGGAGTGCGTCTCGGACTCGTCGGACAACGAGTCCGACACCACCATACGCCGGGAACTCATTCGAGTCCCCGTGGCCTTCTTCCTCTTGGCCTTCTTCTCCGGCACCACATAAGGCGCCGGAGCCAGCAGCTTCACTAGTAGAGCTGGGGCTGGGTCTTTGGGCAGCGGAGCCGGACAGTTAATCGGTCCAGATACCGCCCGCCAAGCCTCTCAAAGGTAAGGGAGTTTGGATCCCGCATAGAGTCAAACTATGAGAGAAGCTTAAACATCTTGTAAAAGGTGTAGATGGCTTACCTCGCTAGCGTGACGCTGCGAGCTGTATCCGCGGTCCTCGGAAGCGGATGCGGGAGCCTCGACGCCCTTGAATAGCATCTTCCAGGCGTCTTCATACGTCGTGTCGAAGAGCCTGCTGAGGGTTCGATGCTGCGCCGGGTCGAACTCCCACAGATTAAAATCCCGTTGTTGGCACGGGAGGATCCGGCGGACGAGCATAACCTCGATTATATTAACAAGCCGGACTGGCTTGTTCACCAGGGACTGGATGCATGTTTGCAATCCGGTCACCTCTTTTTCATCACCCCACGACAGGCCCGTCTCTTTCCAGGACACAAGTCCCGTGGGGGGTCCCAATCGGAACTCGGGGGCTGCGGTCCATTTCGGATCACGCGGCTCGGTGATGTAAAACCACCCGGATTGCCATCCCTTTAGGGTCTCCACAAAAGAGCCCTCGAACCATAGGACGTTGGCCATCTTGCCCGCCATGGCGCCTCCGCACTCCGCCTGGCTGCCGCACGCCACCTTGGGCTTGACGTTGAAGGTCTTGAGCCAGAGGCCGAAATGAGGGCGGACGCGGAGAAAAGCCTCACACACGACGATAAACGACGAGATGTTGAGGATGAAGTTCGGGGCCAGATCGTGGAAATCCAGGCCGTAGTAGAACATGAGCCCCCGGACAAATGGGTGAAGTGGAAAACCCAGTCCGCGGAGGAAGTGGGGGAGAAATACTACCCTCTCATGGGGCCTTGGGGTGGGAAGAAGCTGCCCCTCTTGGGGGAGCCAGTGCGTGATGTCCTTAGACAGGTATCCGGCCTTCCTTAGCCTCTTGATTTTGTCCTCCGTGGCGGAGAAGACCATCCACTTGCCTCCCGCTCCGGACATTGCTGGAGAACGTTGAGGTGGGAAGTGCGGGCTCGGGCGCTGGAGATCGGGTGCGCAGAAGATGGATAGGCAAAGGAGGAAGAAGGCGTAGGTAAAAAGATGGATCCTTATCCCCTTATATGGGCAGATGCGACTATGCGTCCCCACCGGCCTAGTAAAACTCGCTTGCCTCCCAAGCGCCGTGATAAGTGGCGCGGTTGGGTTACCCACATCCGTATTGATGAGAATCCCGTAAAAGGGGGGTACACGATCTCTGCTTCGACAAGACGTGCCAAGGAAACCGCCTCGCAAAACACGCTGAGGTGGGAAAGTAAAAGCGATTTGAGTAAAGGAATTGGCTGTAGTGTGATGACGCACTGCGGAATACGTCAGCAGATTTGATTTGTGTTAATATTATTCTCTCTACGGCAATATGTGGAAACTTATTTTGCAGAGCCGGACACTACTCTTCGTGTTTACAATCTTCTATGAAGGACTTGGAGGAGGAACCCACCTTGCAATGCCGAAGACAATTTGCGCGCCGGACTCGTCGTCATTGAAGCCTGGTTCAGGGGCTACTGTGGGAGTCCTGGATTAGGGGGTGTTCGGGTAGCCGGACTATACCTTCAGCCGGACTCCTGGATTATGATGATACAAGATTGAAGACTTCGTCCCGTGTCCGGATGGGACTTTCCTTGGCGTGGAAGGCAAGCTTGGCGATGCGGATATTCAAGATCTCCTACCATTGTAACCGATTCTATGTAACCCTAACCCTATCCGGTGTCTATATAAACCGGAGGGTTTTAGTCCGTAGGACAACATCATCAACTCCATATACAACAATCATACCATAGGCTAGCTTCTAGGGTTTAGCCTCCTTGATCTCGTGGTAGATCTACTCTTGTACTACCCATATCATCAATATTAATCAAGCAGGACGTAGGGTTTTACCTCCATCAAGAGGGCCTGAACCTGGGTAAAACATCGTGTTCCCTGCCTTCTGTTACCATCCAGCCTAGACGCACATTTCGGGACCTACTACCCGAGATCCGCCGGTTTTGACACCGACAGTCCACATGCAATGAATAAGTGCTTCCTTAGAAAGGCAGCTCCTATGATTCGTTCAATAGTAGAGAGGAGACAGAGAATCATTACAATCAGTATGTGCTTGATTAGAAGAGAAATCATGAATTAGGATATGGTGCAGGCCAGCATATCGGGTTAAGTGTATTGAAGAACTTGATAATTCTCTTACAGTTCATCCAAATCGCGGTGTTGCTTTTATCATGTGGTCATGTGTAGGCATGCATTCACCAGTTTGTATTTTATTGAGAAGGCACTTGTGCTAAATAACTACTTTGTGACTTCATATGAAGCTTGTGTGAAGCATATATAATGCCTTCGTGAGTTTGTTGTTATGTGTATGATCCTTTGTTCTCTAAGTGGATAGTCTTGATATATCTGTTTTTACTGTTGGGTTACATGAAAAAGAGGCATTGTGATTTTGCCGAGCGCCAATAAAGGTACTTGTCGGTGTCAAAACCGGTGGATCTCGGGTAGTAGGTCCCGAACTGTGCATCTAGGCTGGATGGTAACAGGAGGCAGGGAACACGATGTTTTACCCAGGTTCGGGCCCTCTTGATGGAGGTAAAACCCTACGTCCTGCTTTATTAATATTGATGATATGTGTAGTACAAGAGTAGATCTACCACGAGATCAAGGAGGCTAAACCCTAGAAGCTAGCCTATGGTATGATTGTTGTATATGGAGTTGATGATGTTGTCCTACGGACTAAAACCCTCCGGTTTATATAGACACCGGATAGGGTTAGGGTTACATAGAATCGGTTACAATGGTAGGAGATCTTGAATATCCGCATCGCCAAGCTTGCCTTCCATGCCAAGGAAAGTCCCATCCGGACACGGGACGAAGTCTTCAATCTTGTATCTTCATAGTCCAGGAGTCCGGCTGAAGGTATAGTCCGGCTACCCGAACACCCCCTAATCCAGGACTCCCTCAGTAGCCCTGAACCAGACTTCAATGACGACGAGTCCGGCGCGCAAATTGTCTTCGGCATTGCAAGGCGGGTTCCTCCTCCAAGTCCTTCATAGAAGATTGTAAACACCAAGAGTAGTGTCCGGTTCTGCAAAATAAGCTTCCACATATTGCCATAGAGAGAATAATATTAACACAAATCAAATCTGTTGACGTATTCCGCAGTGCGTCATCACACTACAGCCAAGTCCTTCACTCAAATCGCTTTTACTTTCCCACCTCAGCGTGTTTTGCGAGGCGGTTTCCTTGGCACGTCTTGTCGAAGCAGAGATCGTGTACCCCCCTTTTACGGGATTCTCATCAATACGGATGTGGGTAACCCAACTGCGCCACTTATCACGGCGCTTGGGAGGCAAGCGAGTTTTATCAGGCTGGTGGGGACGCATAGTCGCATCCGCCCATATAAGGGGATAAGGATCCATCATTTTACCTACGCCTTCTTCCTCCTTTGCCTATCCATCTTCTGCGCACCCGAGCTCCAGCGCCCGAGCCCGCACTTCCCACCTCAACGTTCTCCAGCAATGTCCGGAGCGGGAGGCAAGTGGATGGTCTCCTCCACCACGGAGGACAAAATCAAGAGGCTAAGGAAGGCCGGATACCTGTCTAAGGACATCGCGCACCGGCTCCCCGAAGAGGGGCAGCTTCTTCCCACCCCAAGGCCCCATGAGAGGGTAGTATTTCTCCCCCACTTCCTCCGCGGACTGGGTTTTCCACTTCACCCATTTGTCCGGGGGCTCATGTTCTACTACGGCCTGGATTTCCACGATCTGGCCCCGAACTTCATCCTCAACATCTCGACGTTTATCATCATGTGCGAGGCTTTTCTCCGCGTTCGCCCTCATTTCGGCCTCTGGCTCAAGACCTTCAACGTCAAGCCCAAGGTGGTGCGCTGCAGCCAGGCGGAGTGCGGAGGCGCCATGGCGGGCAAGATGGCCAACGTCCTATGGTTCGAGGGCTCTTTTGTGGAGACCCTAAAGGGATGGCAATCCGGGTGGTTGTACATCACCGAGCCGCGCGATCCGAAATGGACCGCAGCCCCCGAGTTTCGATCCGGACCCCCCACGCGGCTTGTGTCCTGGAAAGAGACAGGCCTGTCGTGGGGTGACAAAAAAGAGGTGACCGGATTGCAAACATGCATCCAGTCCCTGGTGAACAAGCCAGTCCAGCTTGTTAATATAATCCAGGTTATGCTCGTCCGCCGGATCCTCCCGTGCCAACAACGGGATTTTAATCTGTGGGAGTTCAACCCGGCGCAGCATCGAACCCTCAGCAGGCTCATCGACACGACGTACGAAGACGCCTGGAAGATGCTATTCAAGGGCGTCGAGGCTCCCGCATCCGCTTCCGAGGACCGCGGATACAGCTCGCAGCGTCACGCTAGCGAGGTAAGCCATCTACACCTTTTACAGGATGTTTAAGCTTTTCTCATAGTTTGACTCTATGCGGGATCTAAACTCCCTTACCTTTGACAGGCTTGGCGGGCGGTATCCGGACCGATTAACTGTCCGGCTCCGCTGCCCGAAGACCCAGCCCCAGCTCCAATAGTGAAGCTGCTGGTTCCGGCGCCTTATGTGGTGCTAGAGAAGAAGGCCAAGAAGAAGAAAGCCACGGGGACTCGAAAGAGTTCCCGGCATATGGTGGTGTCGGACTCGTCGTCCGACGTGTCCGAGACGCACTCCTCCCATGAAGACGAGGAGGAGGAAGAAGAAACCTCTCCCCCTCCAGTGGGGGGAGGAGAGAAGAGAAAGGCCGCCCCAGTAGGGGAGGCCGAGGGGTCCAAGAAGAGGAAAGCCCCTCCGCTGGACTACGTCCCCGACGCCCGCGAGGACGAAGAGGAGTGGCCGGACAGGGCCAAGCGTCCAGCCAGATCGTAAGTGTTCGGATACCAGAGTAACTCATGATGTTTCTCTGCTGCATAGCTTTCCCTAATGTCGAATGTAATTATGCAGTCCGCCCCGGGCTGAAGTCGACGAATCGTCGGGCGGTTCCCTGGACTCATCGGACGTGAACTCAGTTCCGCCCGCTGTCTCCCCCGGCACTGCGGACGACACCGAAGTGGCGTCGCGACAAGCCCCGGGGCAGGAGGAGGTGGTCCCGGAGGAGCCACAAGGCAACCTCCCGGACTCCAGGAGTGAAGGGGACAAGACCCCCCAGGGCTCCATGTCTGGCTTTGAGCCGGACACCGCACCGGAATTTACAACAGTTCTGGACCGCGGTAGGCGAACTCCTTTGAGGAGTAAGCCTTCTGAGCCGGCAGCCTCTGTCCAACCGAAGGTGCCGGATAATATGCTGGAGGTGCTTGACGGCGCCTCCATCGACGAGGAGCACCGTACTATTATGAGTACGGTGATCCAGAAGGTTCAGTCCGCCAAGAGCGGACTGAGTGAAGCTTGCGCTAGCCTTCTAACAGGCTTCGAGGTAAGTAAAAACATGTAAAAATATTACCGTATAGACAGTAGCCCCTGATGCTCTGTTTGGCGTTCGGAAAGAAAAGCCGAATAGAGGATCTATTAAATATCGCAGAGTCTAACTAAAAAGGAGTCAATATACGTATGCAGGCTTCGCTGCTGGCCACCGCCGCACTGACTGCGGAGGTGGGTGCCCTAAAGCAGGGCCTCGAGCTGACCGAGCAAGAGCTCGGCCTTGCCAAACGGCAGCTCGAGGAGAAAGAAGGTAAGAGATACCTTATAGAAAAAATGCCTATAGGGAGGCGCAATTGCAAAAAATAACAGGATTGTACTGCTTATTGTAGGGGCCACGACTGAGGTGGCGACCCTCAAGCAGGCGCTGTCCGAGGCTGAAAAGAAAACGTCCGTGGAGTGCACTGAGCGAGAGAAACTTGAGGCCCAGGTCGGTGAGGTGCAGCAGGAGCTTCGGGCTCTCATGAAAAAACATGAGAGTTTGGACCTTGAGTCCAAGACGCAGGCGTCCGAGCTCGCGGCGGCCCTTGAGACTGCCAAGTCTGCCAAGGCCGAAGCCCAAAAGGCCCTCCAAGAGTTGGAGGAGATGAAAAAGATAGCGGCGGGTAAGGCATTCTTTATGCAAAGCAGAAGTATAAAAGTGAAGTACTTGTTACTTACCCGAATCCGGAGCTCTCCAGGGGCATTCGCAGATCTTCCCCGCAGCGTATCCGACGCCGTCGCATTCTACCGAGCCGAAGAGGGCAGCTCGACGGAGAAGGTGTTCTGGTCTCAGTATGCTGAGGCCGGACACCCTGTGCCCTTGAGCGACCAGCTGAAACAGCTGGTCGAGCTCCACAAGGCGGCCGAACAGGCCATGAAGGGCTTCATAGTTCGGCTGTGGCCCGGAGAGGCCCTGCTTGGGAGCTACTTCGGGCTGGTGCGGCGACTGGTGGAGGCCTGTCCAAGGCTCGAGGTCATCAAGCGCTCCGTCTGCATCGAAGGTGCCCGTAGGGCCCTTGCCCGTGCAAAGGTGCACTGGGGCAAGCTGGACGGTGAGAAGCTTGTGAGGGACGGGCTGCCTCTGGGGAAGGAGCATCGCAAGCCCGAGAACTATTACAAGGATGTTCTTGCTGGTGCCCGCCTTGTGGCGGATGAATGTACCAAGGATGTAATTTTTGAATGAACTCGCTCGTGTTATCCTGTGCGCTGAAAACATGTTCATATGCGCTTAAGCAATGCTTGAATTTAAAATATTACTTTCTGTGCGGCCGTTTATCAAAAAAAATTGAGAGATGGCCAGTCGTCGGCTTCTGCCCCCATGCCACTAGTGCTGGGGTGTTCGGGACAAACCTGAGCGCTCTTTTTCCCATGATTGGGTCCATCGAGGGAGGCGGTCAGCACAACGAACCAGGCAATCGGACTATAATGCTTGAACACTCTCACTTAGCCATAGAACTCTATAATTTTAAATTTCGGCGAAGCCCCTAGTTCGGAAGACCGAGTTCGGGGCGCTATCCACGCCTTGGCCGGACAAAGCCGGCTCCTCGCTCGAAACGGCATAAGTCTTTAGGGACTCGAAAAACCTCTCGAACAGCGACTGGTCTCTCGCCAAATCATGACAGTCAGTTTTAGCTTTCTCCACTGAGGTGCTTAACCCAGCTCAACCGGGGCACAATCGCAGTGGTTCTCCTAGTGCTACCTTAGCCGATATAGCGGAATGTAAGGGACCAAAACATAGGAGCCGAGCAAACCCAACTATTGACCCAAATCATGATTCGGAGCCGATGCATATAGTGCTATAAGTTCGGGGTGCCGCACTTGTGAAAGTGTATGGACTTCTCATGCCATATTTATGGGTACTAAAGCCGCTGACGTATTTTGCCGTACCACAGTGTACGGGTGCAACATGTCATAAACATATATATGAAAACATGATAATGTGAAAAATAGACAGAAAGCTATGTATTGTTTATAGAGAGGCTATTTATCAAAGCCGAACGATACAAATAGTGCGGTAAGCAAAAGTTATTGGACTATTTTGCATGTCCTGACCGGGGGCAGGCCACGGAATTGTATTTAAAACAGGTATACCGCTCGTAACAGAGACCACCTGGGAGTTCCATAATGCGGCATGGCTTGTCTGCCTCCCTGGATCTTGCATCGTTTGTGCGGCAGTCGAATTGCCGAACAGGTCATCCGAAGTATGGAGTCCTGAAAGTAAGAGAAAAAAAAATGAATCCGGCAGCCCCTAGTACGTTTTAATCCGTATTTTGGGCGTGCCATTATTGTGCCCCTTCCCCTGTGTCCATGGTATTTCAAGGGCGTAGTTATGTACGCGAGGTACTGGTTTCGCTATGTCGCGAGAGCTGGGGTTGGGGCCGCATTGCTACGCTTGCTTAAAGTGTGCCAGGCGGTCCTGCTGTGGGTTGCTCCGGGTGCGCTTGGCAGTGTCTGGCTTTTTAACGGCCGGTCTGGAGAATTGCCTAGAAAGGCTATTTTGTACTTCCGTTGCGAGAGCCGCCATGTGCTCCTCCGTACGGAGGGAGCCTTCGGTGTTTCCGTTGACCGTGATTACTCCTCGAGGGCCTGGCATCTTGAGCTTGAGATATGCGTAGTGCGGCACCGCATTGAACTTTGCGAATGCGGTTCGTCCGAGCTGGGCGTGATAGCCACTGCGAAACGGGACTATATCGAAGATTAACTCTTCGCTTCGGAAATTGTCCGGGGATCCGAAGACCACGTCAAGTGTTACTGAGCCTGTACAGTTGGCTTCTACACCTGGTATAACGCCTTTAAAGGTCGTTTTTGTGGGCTTAATTCTGGAGGGATCTATGCCCATTTTCCGCACTGTATCCTGATAAAGCAGGTTCAGGCTGCTGCCGCCGTCCATGAGGACTCTTGTAAGATGGAATCCGTCGATGATTGGGTCGAGAACCAATGCGGCGAAGCCGCCATGATGGATGCTAGTGGGATGGTCCCTTCGATCAAAAGTGATCAGGCAGGAGGACCATGGGTTAAACTTCGGGGCGACTGGCTCTATCGCGTATACGTCCCATAGCGCACGCTTCCGCTCCCGCTTGGGAATATGGTTTGCGTATATCATGTTCACCGTCCGTACTTGTGGGGGAAAGCCCTTCTGTCCATTGTTGTTCGGCGGCTTGGGCTCCTCGTCGTCGCTGTGCAGCCCCTTCTCTCTGTTTTTGGCCCTTAACTTGCCTGCCTGCTTGAACATCCAACTATCTCTGTTAGTGTGATTGGCTGGCCTTTCGGGGGTGCCAAGTTCAATCTCGTTACTGGCAAGTCTCTTTACTCGTTCCGTAATACATCATCTGTCCGGGGGCTCATGTTCTACTACGGCCTGGATTTCCACGATCTGGCCCCGAACTTCATCCTCAACATCTCGACGTTTATCATCATGTGTGAGGCTTTTCTCCGCGTCCGCCCTCATTTCGGCCTCTGGCTCAAGACCTTCAATGTCAAGCCCAAGGTGGTGCGCTGCAGCCAGGCGGAGTGCGGAGGCGCCATGGCGGGCAAGATGGCCAACGTCCTATGGTTTGAGGGCTCTTTTGTGGAGACCCTAAAGGGATGGCAATCCGGGTGGTTTTACATCACCGAGCCGCGCGATCCGAAATGGACCGCAGCCCCCGAGTTTCGATCCGGACCCCCCACGCGGCTTGTGTCCTGGAAAGAGACGGGCCTGTCGTGGGGTGACAAAAAAGAGGTGACCGGATTGCAAACATGCATCCAGTCCCTGGTGAACAAGCCAGTCCAGCTTGTTAATATAATCCAGGTTATGCTCGTCCGCCGGATCTTCCCGCGCCAACAACGGGATTTTAATCTGTGGGAGTTCAACCCGGCGCAGCATCGAACCCTCAGCAGGCTCATCGACACGACGTACGAAGACGCCTGGAAGATGCTATTCAAGGGCGTCGAGGCTCCCGCATCCGCTTCCGAGGACCGCGGATACAGCTCGCAGCGTCACGCTAGCGAGGTAAGCCATCTACACCTTTTACAGGATGTTTAAGCTTTTCTCATAGTTTGACTCTATGCGGGATCTAAACTCCCTTACCTTTGACAGGCTTGGCGGGCGGTATCCGGACCGATTAACTGTCCGGCTCCACTGCCCGAAGACCCAGCCCCAGCTCCACTAGTGAAGCTGCTGGTTCCGGCGCCTTATGTGGTGCCAGAGAAGAAGGCCAAGAAGAAGAAGGCCACGGGGACTCGAAAGAGTTCCCGGCATATGGTGGTGTCGGACTCGTCGTCCGACGTGTCCGGGACGCACTCCTCCCATGAAGACGAGGAGGAGGAAGAAGAAACCTCTCCCCCTCCAGCGGGGGGAGGAGAGAAGAGAAAGGCCGCCCCAGTAGGGGAGGCCGAGGGGTCTAAGAAGAGGAAAGCCCCTCCGCCGGACTACGTCCCCGACGCCCGCGAGGACGAAGAGGAGTGGCCGGACAGGGCCAAGCGTCCAGCCAGATCGTAAGTGTTCGGATACCAGAGTAACTCATGATGTTTCTCTGCTGCACAGCTTTCCCTAATGTCGAATGTAATTATGCAGTCCGCCCCGGGCTGAAGTCGACGAATCGTCGGGCGGTTCCCTGGACTCATCGGACGTGAACTCAGTTCCGCCCGCTGTCTCCCCCGGCACTGCGGACGACGCCGAAGTGGCGTCGCGACAAGCCCCAGGGCAGGAGGAGGTGGTCCCGGAGGAGCCACAAGGCAACCTCCCGGACTCCAGGAGTGAAGGGGACAAGACCCCCCAGGGCTCCATGTCTGGCTTTGAGCCGGACACCGCACCGGAATTTACAACAGTTCTGGACCGCGGTAGGCGAACTCCTTTGAGGAGTAAGCCTTCTGAGCCGGCAGCCTCTGTCCAACCGGAGGTGCCGGATAATATGCTGGAGGTGCTTGACGGCGCCTCCATCGACGAGGAGCACCGTACTATTATGAGTACGGTGATCCAGAAGGTTCAGTCCGCCAAGAGCGGAGTGAGTGAAGCTTGCGCTAGCCTTCTAACAGGCTTCGAGGTAAGTAAAAACATGTAAAAATATTACCGTATAGACAGTAGCCCCTGATGCTCTGTTTGGCGTTCGGAAAGAAAAGCCGAATAGAGGATCTATTAAATATTGCAGGAGTCTAACTAAAAAGGAGTCAATATACGTATGCAGGCTTCGCTGCTGGCCACCGCCGCACTGACTGCGGAGGTGGGTGCCCTAAAGCAGGGCCTCGAGGTGACCGAGCAAGAGCTCGGCCTTGCCAAACGGCAGCTCGAGGAGAAAGAAGGTAAGAGATACCTTATAGAAAAAAGGCCTATAGGGAGGCGCAATTGCAAAAAATAACAGGATTGTACTGCTTATTGTAGGGGCCACGACTGAGGTGGCGACCCTCAAGCAGGCGCTGTCCAAGGCCAAAAAGAAAACGTCCGTGGAGTGCACTGAGCGAGAGAAACTTGAGGCCCAGGTCGGTGAGGTGCAGCAGGAGCTTCGGGCTCTCATGAAAACACATGAGAGTTTGGACCTTGAATCCAAGACGCAGGCGTCCGAGCTCGCGGCGGCCCTTGAGACTGCCAAGTCTGCCAAGGCCGAAGCCCAAAAGGCCCTCCAAGAGTTGGAGGAGATGAAAAAGATAGCGGCGGGTAAGGCATTCTTTATGCAAAGTAGAAGTATAAAAGTGAAGTACTTGTTACTTACCCGAATCCGGAGCTCTCCAGGGGCATTCGCAGATCTTCCCCGCAGCGTATCCGACGCCGTCGCATTCTACCGAGCCGAAGAGGGCAGCTCGACGGAGAAGGTGTTCTGGTCTCAGTATGCTGAGGCCGGACACCCTGTGCCCTTGAGCGACCAACTGAAACAGCTGGTCGAGCTCCACAAGGCGGCCGAACAGGCCATGAAGGGCTTCATAGTTCGGCTGTGGCCCGGAGAGGCCCTGCTTGGGAGCTACTTCGGGCTGGTGCGGCGACTGGTGGAGGCCTGTCCAAAGCTCGAGGTCATCAAGCGCTCCGTCTGCATCGAAGGTGCCCGTAGGGCCCTTGCCCATGCAAAGGTGCACTGGGGCAAGCTGGACGGTGAGAAGCTTGTGAGGGACGGGCCGCCTCTGGGGAAGGAGCATCGCAAGCCCGAGAACTATTACAAGAATGTTCTTGCTGGTGCCCGCCTTGTGGCGGATGAATGTACCAAGGATGTAATTTTTGAATGAACTCGCTCGTGTTATCCTGTGCGCTGAAAACTTGTTCATATGCGCTTAAGCAATGCTTGAATTTAAAATATTACTTTTTGTGCGGCCGTTTATCAAAAAAAATTGAGAGATGGCCAGTCGTCGGCTTCTGCCCCCATGCCACTAGTGCTGGGGTGTTCGGGATAAACCTGAGCGCTCTTTTTCCCATGATTGGGTCCATCGAGGGAGGCGGTCAGCACAACGAACCAGGCAATCGGACTATAATGCTTGAACACTCTCACTTAGCCATAGAACTCTATAATTTTAAATTTCGGCGAAGCCCCTAGTTCGGAAGACCGAGTTCGGGGCGCTATCCACGCCTTGGCCGGACAAAGCCGGCTCCTCGCTCGAAGCGGCATAAGTCTTTAGGGACTCGAAAAACCTCTCGAACAGCGACTGGTCTCTCGCCACATCATGACAGTCAGTTTTAGCTTTCTCCACTGAGGTGCTTAACCCAGCTCAACCGGGGCACAATCGCAGTGGTTCTCCTAGTGCTACCTTAGCCGATATAGCGGAATGTAAGGCACCAAAACATAGGAGCCGGGAAAACCCAACTATTGACCCAAATCATGATTCGGAGCCGATGCATATAGTGCTATAAGTTCGGGGTGCCGCACTTGTGAAAGTGTATGGACTTCTCATGCCATATTTATGGTTACTAAAGCCCCTGACGTATTTTGCCGTACCACAGTGTACGGGTGCAACATGTCATAAACATATATATGAAAACATGATAATGCGAAAAATAGACAGAAAGCTATGCATTGTTTATAGAGAGGCTATTTATCAAAGCCGAACGATACAAATAGTGCGGTAAGCAAAAGTTATTGGACTATTTTGCATGTCCTGACCGGGGGCAGGCCACGGAATTGTATTTAAAACAGGTATACCGCTCGTAACAGAGACCACCTGGGAGTTCCATAATGCGGCATGGCTTGTCTGCCTCCCTGGATCTTGCATCGTTTGTGCGGCAGTCGAATTGCCGAACAGGTCATCCGAAGTATGGAGTCCTGAAAGTAAGAGAAAAAAAATGAATCCGGCAGCCCCTAGTACGTTTTAATCCGTATTTTGGGCGTGCCGTTATTGTGCCCCTTCCCCTGTGTCCATGGTATTTCAAGGGCGTAGTTATGTACGCGAGGTACTGGTTTCGCTATGTCGCGAGAGCTGGGGTTGGGGCCGCATTGCTACGCTTGCTTAAAGTGTGCCAGGCGGTCCTGCTGTGGGTTGCTCCGGGTGCGCTTGGCAGTGTCTGGCTTTTTAACGGCCGGTCTGGAGAATTGCCTAGAAAGGCTATTTTGTACTTCCGTTGCGAGAGCCGCCATGTGCTCCTCCGTACGGAGGGAGCCTTCGGTGTTTCCGTTGACCGTGATTACTCCTCGAGGGCCTGGCATCTTGAGCTTGAGATATGCGTAGTGCGGCACCGCATTGAACTTTGCGAATGCGGTTCGTCCGAGCTGGGCGTGATAGCCACTGCGAAACGGGACTATATCGAAGATTAACTCTTCGCTTCGGAAATTGTCCGGGGATCCGAAGACCACGTCAAGTGTTACTGAGCCTGTACAGTTGGCTTCTACACCTGGTATAACGCCTTTAAAGGTCGTTTTTGTGGGCTTAATTCTGGAGGGATCTATGCCCATTTTCCGCACTGTATCCTGATAAAGCAGGTTCAGGCTGCTGCCGCCGTCCATGAGGACTCTTGTAAGATGGAATCCGTCGATGATTGGGTCGAGAACCAATGCGGCGAAGCCGCCATGACGGATGCTAGTGGGATGGTCCCTTCGATCAAAAGTGATCAGGCAGGAGGACCATGGGTTAAACTTCGGGGCGACTGGCTCTATCGCGTATACGTCCCGTAGCGCACGCTTCCGCTCCCGCTTGGGAATATGGTTTGCGTATATCATGTTCACCGTCCGTACTTGTGGGGGAAAGCCCTTCTGTCCATTGTTGTTCGGCGGCTTGGGCTCCTCGTCGTCGCTGTGCAGCCCCTTCTCTCTGTTTTTGGCCCTTAACTTGCCTGCCTGCTTGAACATCCAACTATCTCTGTTAGTGTGATTGGCTGGCCTTTCGGGGGTGCCAAGTTCAATCTCGTTACTGGCAAGTCTCTTTACTCGTTCCGTAATACATCATCTGTCCGGGGGCTCATGTTCTACTACGGCCTGGATTTCCACGATCTGGCCCCGAACTTCATCCTCAACATCTCGACGTTTATCATCATGTGTGAGGCTTTTCTCCGCGTCCGCCCTCATTTCGGCCTCTGGCTCAAGACCTTCAATGTCAAGCCCAAGGTGGTGCGCTGCAGCCAGGCGGAGTGCGGAGGCGCCATGGCGGGCAAGATGGCCAACGTCCTATGGTTCGAGGGCTCTTTTGTGGAGACCCTAAAGGGATGGCAATCCGGGTGGTTTTACATCACCGAGCCGCGCGATCCGAAATGGACCGCAGCCCCCGAGTTTCGATCCGGACCCCCCACGCGGCTTGTGTCCTGGAAAGAGACGGGCCTGTCGTGGGGTGACAAAAAAGAGGTGACCGGATTGCAAACATGCATCCAGTCCCTGGTGAACAAGCCAGTCCAGCTTGTTAATATAATCCAGGTTATGCTCGTCCGCCGGATCTTCCCGCGCCAACAACGGGATTTTAATCTGTGGGAGTTCAACCCGGCGCAGCATCGAACCCTCAGCAGGCTCATCGACACGACGTACGAAGACGCCTGGAAGATGCTATTCAAGGGCGTCGAGGCTCCCGCATCCGCTTCCGAGGACCGCGGATACAGCTCGCAGCGTCACGCTAGCGAGGTAAGCCATCTACACCTTTTACAGGATGTTTAAGCTTTTCTCATAGTTTGACTCTATGCGGGATCTAAACTCCCTTACCTTTGACAGGCTTGGCGGGCGGTATCCGGACCGATTAACTGTCCGGCTCCACTGCCCGAAGACCCAGCCCCAGCTCCACTAGTGAAGCTGCTGGTTCCGGCGCCTTATGTGGTGCCAGAGAAGAAGGCCAAGAAGAAGAAGGCCACGGGGACTCGAAAGAGTTCCCGGCATATGGTGGTGTCGGACTCGTCATCCGACGTGTCCGGGACGCACTCCTCCCATGAAGACGAGGAGGAGGAAGAAGAAACCTCTCCCCCTCCAGCGGGGGGAGGAGAGAAGAGAAAGGCCGCCCCAGTAGGGGAGGCCGAGGGGTCTAAGAAGAGGAAAGCCCCTCCGCCGGACTACGTCCCCGACGCCCGCGAGGACGAAGAGGAGTGGCCGGACAGGGCCAAGCGTCCAGCCAGATCGTAAGTGTTCGGATACCAGAGTAACTCATGATGTTTCTCTGCTGCACAGCTTTCCCTAATGTCGAATGTAATTATGCAGTCCGCCCCGGGCTGAAGTCGACGAATCGTCGGGCGGTTCCCTGGACTCATCGGACGTGAACTCAGTTCCGCCCGCTGTCTCCCCCGGCACTGCGGACGACGCCGAAGTGGCGTCGCGACAAGCCCCAGGGCAGGAGGAGGTGGTCCCGGAGGAGCCACAAGGCAACCTCCCGGACTCCAGGAGTGAAGGGGACAAGACCCCCCAGGGCTCCATGTCTGGCTTTGAGCCGGACACCGCACCGGAATTTACAACAGTTCTGGACCGCGGTAGGCGAACTCCTTTGAGGAGTAAGCCTTCTGAGCCGGCAGCCTCTGTCCAACCGGAGGTGCCGGATAATATGCTGGAGGTGCTTGACGGCGCCTCCATCGACGAGGAGCACCGTACTATTATGAGTACGGTGATCCAGAAGGTTCAGTCCGCCAAGAGCGGACTGAGTGAAGCTTGCGCTAGCCTTCTAACAGGCTTCGAGGTAAGTAAAAACATGTAAAAATATTACCGTATAGACAGTAGCCCCTGATGCTCTGTTTGGCGTTCGGAAAGAAAAGCCGAATAGAGGATCTATTAAATATTGCAGGAGTCTAACTAAAAAGGAGTCAATATACGTATGCAGGCTTCGCTGCTGGCCACCGCCGCACTGACTGCGGAGGTGGGTGCCCTAAAGCAGGGCCTCGAGGTGACCGAGCAAGAGCTCGGCCTTGCCAAACGGCAGCTCGAGGAGAAAGAAGGTAAGAGATACCTTATAGAAAAAAGGCCTATAGGGAGGCGCAATTGCAAAAAATAACAGGATTGTACTGCTTATTGTAGGGGCCACGACTGAGGTGGCGACCCTCAAGCAGGCGCTGTCCGAGGCCAAAAAGAAAACGTCCGTGGAGTGCACTGAGCGAGAGAAACTTGAGGCCCAGGTCGGTGAGGTGCAGCAGGAGCTTCGGGCTCTCATGAAAACACATGAGAGTTTGGACCTTGAATCCAAGACGCAGGCGTCCGAGCTCGCGGCGGCCCTTGAGACTGCCAAGTCTGCCAAGGCCGAAGCCCAAAAGGCCCTCCAAGAGTTGGAGGAGATGAAAAAGATAGCGGCGGGTAAGGCATTCTTTATGCAAAGCAGAAGTATAAAAGTGAAGTACTTGTTACTTACCCGAATCCGGAGCTCTCCAGGGGCATTCGCAGATCTTCCCCGCAGCGTATCCGACGCCGTCGCATTCTACCGAGCCGAAGAGGGCAGCTCGACGGAGAAGGTGTTCTGGTCTCAGTATGCTGAGGCCGGACACCCTGTGCCCTTGAGCGACCAGCTGAAACAGCTGGTCGAGCTCCACAAGGCGGCCGAACAGGCCATGAAGGGCTTCATAGTTCGGCTGTGGCCCGGAGAGGCCCTGCTTGGGAGCTACTTCGGGCTGGTGCGGCGACTGGTGGAGGCCTGTCCAAAGCTCGAGGTCATCAAGCGCTCCGTCTGCATCGAAGGTGCCCGTAGGGCCCTTGCCCGTGCAAAGGTGCACTGGGGCAAGCTGGACGGTGAGAAGCTTGTGAGGGACGGGCCGCCTCTGGGGAAGGAGCATCGCAAGCCCGAGAACTATTACAAGAATGTTCTTGCTGGTGCCCGCCTTGTGGCGGATGAATGTACCAAGGATGTAATTTTTGAATGAACTCGCTCGTGTTATCCTGTGCGCTGAAAACTTGTTCATATGCGCTTAAGCAATGCTTGAATTTAAAATATTACTTTTTGTGCGGCCGTTTATCAAAAAAAATTGAGAGATGGCCAGTCGTCGGCTTCTGCCCCCATGCCACTAGTGCTGGGGTGTTCGGGATAAACCTGAGCGCTCTTTTTCCCATGATTGGGTCCATCGAGGGAGGCGGTCAGCACAACGAACCAGGCAATCGGACTATAATGCTTGAACACTCTCACTTAGCCATAGAACTCTATAATTTTAAATTTCGGCGAAGCCCCTAGTTCGGAAGACCGAGTTCGGGGCGCTATCCACGCCTTGGCCGGACAAAGCCGGCTCCTCGCTCGAAGCGGCATAAGTCTTTAGGGACTCGAAAAACCTCTCGAACAGCGACTGGTCTCTCGCCACATCATGACAGTCAGTTTTAGCTTTCTCCACTGAGGTGCTTAACCCAGCTCAACCGGGGCACAATCGCAGTGGTTCTCCTAGTGCTACCTTAGCCGATATAGCGGAATGTAAGGCACCAAAACATAGGAGCCGGGAAAACCCAACTATTGACCCAAATCATGATTCGGAGCCGATGCATATAGTGCTATAAGTTCGGGGTGCCGCACTTGTGAAAGTGTATGGACTTCTCATGCCATATTTATGGTTACTAAAGCCCCTGACGTATTTTGCCGTACCACAGTGTACGGGTGCAACATGTCATAAACATATATATGAAAACATGATAATGCGAAAAATAGACAGAAAGCTATGCATTGTTTATAGAGAGGCTATTTATCAAAGCCGAACGATACAAATAGTGCGGTAAGCAAAAGTTATTGGACTATTTTGCATGTCCTGACCGGGGGCAGGCCACGGAATTGTATTTAAAACAGGTATACCGCTCGTAACAGAGACCACCTGGGAGTTCCATAATGCGGCATGGCTTGTCTGCCTCCCTGGATCTTGCATCGTTTGTGCGGCAGTCGAATTGCCGAACAGGTCATCCGAAGTATGGAGTCCTGAAAGTAAGAGAAAAAAAATGAATCCGGCAGCCCCTAGTACGTTTTAATCCGTATTTTGGGCGTGCCGTTATTGTGCCCCTTCCCCTGTGTCCATGGTATTTCAAGGGCGTAGTTATGTACGCGAGGTACTGGTTTCGCTATGTCGCGAGAGCTGGGGTTGGGGCCGCATTGCTACGCTTGCTTAAAGTGTGCCAGGCGGTCCTGCTGTGGGTTGCTCCGGGTGCGCTTGGCAGTGTCTGGCTTTTTAACGGCCGGTCTGGAGAATTGCCTAGAAAGGCTATTTTGTACTTCCGTTGCGAGAGCCGCCATGTGCTCCTCCGTACGGAGGGAGCCTTCGGTGTTTCCGTTGACCGTGATTACTCCTCGAGGGCCTGGCATCTTGAGCTTGAGATATGCGTAGTGCGGCACCGCATTGAACTTTGCGAATGCGGTTCGTCCGAGCTGGGCGTGATAGCCACTGCGAAACGGGACTATATCGAAGATTAACTCTTCGCTTCGGAAATTGTCCGGGGATCCGAAGACCACGTCAAGTGTTACTGAGCCTGTACAGTTGGCTTCTACACCTGGTATAACGCCTTTAAAGGTCGTTTTTGTGGGCTTAATTCTGGAGGGATCTATGCCCATTTTCCGCACTGTATCCTGATAAAGCAGGTTCAGGCTGCTGCCGCCGTCCATGAGGACTCTTGTAAGATGGAATCCGTCGATGATTGGGTCGAGAACCAATGCGGCGAAGCCGCCATGACGGATGCTAGTGGGATGGTCCCTTCGATCAAAAGTGATCAGGCAGGAGGACCATGGGTTAAACTTCGGGGCGACTGGCTCTATCGCGTATACGTCCCGTAGCGCACGCTTCCGCTCCCGCTTGGGAATATGGTTTGCGTATATCATGTTCACCGTCCGTACTTGTGGGGGAAAGCCCTTCTGTCCATTGTTGTTCGGCGGCTTGGGCTCCTCGTCGTCGCTGTGCAGCCCCTTCTCTCTGTTTTTGGCCCTTAACTTGCCTGCCTGCTTGAACATCCAACTATCTCTGTTAGTGTGATTGGCTGGCCTTTCGGGGGTGCCATGTATCTGGCACAAGCGATCGAGTATTCGGTCCAAACTAGACAGGCCCTGAGTATTCTTTTTGAATGCCCTTTTCCTCTGACCGGATTTATAGCCTTTGAATCCGGCATTGACTGCCACGTCTTCATTGCTGTCGCTGCTAACGCGGCGTTTTTGCTTATTCCGACGTGTCCTGCCACTTTTGTCCTTGGTATCCGAATTACCAGGGTTCTTTGATAAGTTGTTACTGCGAGCTAGCCAGCTGTCTTCTCCCGCGCAAAAGCAGGTCATGAGTGTCGTGAGGGCTGCCATAGATTTCGGCTTTTCCTGTCCCAAGTGCCGGGCAAGCCACTCGTCGCGGATGTTATGCTTGAAGGCTGCTAGGGCCTCTGCGTCCGGACAGTCGACTATCTGGTTTTTCTTTGTTAGTGTCAGGACCCCGATTCCAAACCACATCGATCTAGCTGGTAACACCTCATATCACTTTGCAACCTCACGCACGGTATCCCACGGGTGTTGCCTTACCATGGCCCGGGACCATTTGCGCCTTTTGGCTCACGTATATGATAATGTCGCTAGCATCCATATGACAGAGAACCCGGGCCGACATGGCTAGTCGTGAACCCAAAGCGGCACAGACCTATGGAGACAGGCATACATGAATCACATCGAGCATGTCGGTCATCAACGAGTGATTCCGGGCTGTAGCACTGGGCTAACAGGACTCTGGGGAACCCGGGCTGTAGCAGGCTAGGCAGGACTCCGGAATTCACCGAGTGACATTTCCCCGAAGGGACAGACATAGGAACGAAGTGAAACATATGCCGGCCAGTCAAGTGTCCTGAACAGTAGTGCTGGGCTAGCAGGACTCCGGTGAACCGGGCTGTAGCGGACTACTATGGCTTGAGGAACACTAGACTACATTTCCCCATAAGAAAGGCTGCCAAGGATAAACAACTAGATTGTCGGATCCCACTCATACCAAGCATTTCAATCATACACACAATATGCCCGATATGAGTACATACAATATGGCATCACAACAAAACTCTAAAACTCAAGTACTTTATTTAAAGCTCCAGAGAGCCATACATAACATGTCATACAGATAGGGGTCACATGACTCGACACTCAAGTCATACAAACATAAAAGCACATGCGGAAGCAACTAGTCTGAGTACAGACTCTAGAAAGAAAGAAGGCTTCTCGAAGCCTATCTATCTACATAGGGCCCTCCATGGCAAGGATCACCACCTGGGTGGCTAGTCACTCGTCGACGTCAAGGTCTACGTAGAACCCATCGGAGGGGGCGGTGTTGTCATCTGAAAACAGTAATTAAGCAAACATGAGTACAAAGGTACTCAGCAAGTCTTACATCAGAACCTACTATACATGCTTATTCTCAAGAAGGTGGTGGGGTTAATGCAGCAAGCCAGCTTTGACTCTTGGCTAAGCTATCCTACGGAACTTCTCTAGTAAAATAGTTTTCGCACACGAGTCCACTACTCACCAACACCATACTCCACCGGGGATCCTCCCTCGTCATCCTACGAGAGGGCCATCCTCGGTACTCACACTTATCCTGAGTCTTTTATTAGTATCCATTAACTTGTCTATGAACTGTATAGGCAACCAAGTAGTCCTTTACCGCGGACGCGGCTATTCGAATAGTTTTATACCCTGCAGGGGTGTACTTCGTCACACATGTTTCCACCACTTAGCATCTGCACACGACATGTGCTCGGCAGACTTCAAGCGAAAACCGACGTGGGTGTAGACCACGACCTGACTAACCTCACAAGTCTCTAGTCCAGGGTTATCGCCTATTCAGGTTCCATCCGCAAGGAAATCCGGCCGGGGTGTCCTCAACGGCTCCAAACGATGTGTACAGGGTCCCGAGACGCCAAACGGGTGCTCGGCATACCCGGCCACAGTGTATCTACCGGATCATAGCCCACCCCTAGGGTCAGCGCTACGCACGGCCGCCAACACATGTCCTACAAACACCAGAAACTAGTTGCAACTCCTGGACAGAGGCGAGAGGGGTCAGTAAGTCGAGCGGGGTCATATTTCAGGGCCCAATGTGTGGTAGTAGCTGAATCTTAAATCACACATACAGATCTCAGTTCTTAGGGACGGCCTCAATGAAACAACCCACCATGTACTCCTACATGGCCTCTCATCGATACTTTACCAAAACATGTTCAACACATCCCTCATATTACCGACATAAGCATTTCACTCTAGCCCATCACCCAGATGAACCAGACCTGACACAACTCTAAGAATAGCAGGCATAGCAAGGTATGAATCACATACATGGCTCAATCAACTCCTACACATGCTAGTGGGTTTCATCTAGTTACTGTGGCAATGACGGGTCATGCAGAGGATAAGGGTTCAACTACCGTAGCACACAGCAGTTTGAATCGCGTTGTCTTAATGCAGTAAACAAGAGCAGAAGCGAGAACATGGGTTTGTATCGGAATGATCAATGGTTGCTTGCCTGATGGAGTGGTAGCAGGATACTGCCCTTCAGTTGGATACTCGTGAATATCCTCGGAGGCAGAACCTACCACGAAGAACGCATCAGAACACAATCAACACATGATGATATGCAACAATATGATGCATGCTATGACATGGCAATATGAATGTGTCATGACCTAATGCAAGATAACATAGAAAGGGATGAACTCATTTGAATCAAAGATTCAAATATTAGCTCATTAAACATGGCCTTAATAGTGCATTTCCTTATTCTGCTTAAACAGCAAGGTAAACTTGTTTTGTCATGCATGAAACCATTACAGATGGATAGATTGAATTTTTCTGATAATTTTTCATATATAAATTATTTCATTTGGAGTTACGGTTGAATTTCTATGATTTTTAGAATTTTAAACATTTTCTGGAATTTCATGTATAAAAATAATTCCAGTAAATCAATTACTGCGTCAGCAATGCGTCAGGGTGACGTCTGTGGTCAACGGGGACGTCCAGGTCAAACCTGACTGGTGGGCCCCGCGTGTCAGTAGTTAATTAAACTAACTAATTTTAGTTAGAAACTAATCTGGATAATTAGCAGAGGTGGGTCCACTTGTCATTGACTCAAGGGAGTCAACCTGGGCCCACCCAGTCCACGTCAGTGGTCAAACCCACCGGTCAACAGGGCTAATCCCGCCGGCGTTGAGTCGCCGGCGAGGCCGAGACGGCGGAGGGCTTCGAAAAATGCCCTCAGGCGACCAAATCGACGGCGGAGACGTGCTATGCGTAGCTGGGGCTCGTGCGTATCTAGTGGGGCAAGTGGGAGGAGCTGGGGTGGAGTGGGCTCGCCGGAATCGAGCTCGTGGCGGCGACCGGAGTTCGGGCAAAGTTAGTTTCGACGCTACGGTGCACGGGAGGAAGAGCTGGTGGTGGCTACGGGCTCCTGGTGTTGCACTGAGCACAATGGCGGGCTTGGCTTCGAGCCACAGTGGCTCTGGCCACGACGGCGCCATGGCCGGCGGTTGGGAGCTCTCGGGTGCGGTGGAAACGGCGGCTACAGGGGCCAAACGAGCATGCGAGCTAGGGGAAGAGGAAGAGCAGCTCACAGCGGAGTTGGAGAGGGGCTCAGCGAGCTCGGGGAGGTCCTGGTGGCGGCGAATCGAGCGGAGATGGCTCGGGTGCCCGAGGTTGAAGACGAAGGCGAAGGCGGCGTTCGGCGGCGTTTGGAGTCGCGTGGGTCGGCGGAGAGGTCCAGGGCGACGAGGCGGATCTATTAGGCTCGTCGGAGGGGCGAGGGAGTGGCTGTGGTGGCAACTACGGCGATCGGCGGCGAGGGACGCGCTCGGCCATCGCGGGAGAGGATGAGGGAGACGAGGGGGAGAGTGAGTGAGGATGAGAGGGAGACGTGGGGGTCGCGTGGCACCTCTAGGCGTCTCCCGGGCGTCGGCAGAAGCACGAGGTGGCCGGCGCGTGGCCGGCGCGCGGCGAGCACGCGCTCCGCGTCCTTCTAGCGCGAGGAGGACGACGACTGGCAGCGCCAGCAGGCTGGGCCGAGCCAGGTGGCTGGGCCAGCACAGGTAAGGCCCAGGTGGGCTTCCTTCTCTCTTTTTTTGATTTTGTTTCTGTTTTCTATTTAACTGCAACTGTTTAGCTTTATTAAAAATACTAAAACGTTTCCAAAAATCCTGAAAATAAATGTGGCCTCTGTTTAGATTATTTCCAACAGGAAACATTTATTCCCAGAATTATTTGAGCATTTAAATTATTTTATAGCATTTAAATGCCCAAATTCATATACTTATGATTTAATTCAATGACCTTCTGTTGACCTAGAAAATTGTGCACCAATTTTGCTAGAGGTTCTAACCTAAGACAAGGAGGGTGAACTTTTTAGAAGGGCATTTCAGGTTCATTGAAAATAATTTTAGTAAACCCTAGTTGTTTCCAGGGGGGTGTTGGGGGTTTCTGCTTTCCCCATTTCAAATTTAAGAGAAATTTAAACATGATGCGCACTCTAATGCTTGAACTAGCTAGGGTGTGACAACTCACCCCCACTCAGAAGAGATACTATTCGGGAGATGTATAAATCAGCTAGTTGGCTAGCGGTGATACTCTCACGAACAGGTAGGAAATGGGCTACTTTGGAAAGTCGGTCGATCACGACGAAGATGGCATTATTCCCTCTCTTGGTCCTGGGAAACCCAGTGATGAAATCCATACTGATTTTATCCCATTTCCATTCAGGAATAGCCAAAGGTTGAAGGGTGCCAGCAGGCCGTTGGTGCTCTGCTTTAACACGACGACAGACGTCGCAGCTAGCAATGTATTGAGCGATTTCTCTCTTCATCCTAGTCCACCAAAACCTCTGGCGTAGGTCTTGATACATTTTAGTACTACCGGGATGAATGGTGAGAGGGGATTCATGAGCTTCCTTAAGGATCAACTGGCGTAGATGTTGTTTCTTGGGAACCACCAAACGGTTCTCAAAGAAGACAGCACCCCGCTTATCCATGGAAAAACATTTAGCAACTCCGCTAGCAATGTTTTCCTTAATCCAAGATATGCCCTTATCATGCTTCTGAGAAGCTATGATTTGATCCATAAGGGTAGGTTTCGCCACCAGGGTGGATAGGAATCCTCGAGGAACAATGTGAAGGTTAAGCTTACGGAATTCCTCATGGAGAGGTGGTTGACTCTGTTGTAACATCAGGTTGTTACAATAGGATTTACGGCTTAGTGCATCAGCCATGACATTGGCTTTGCCTGGGGTGTAACTTATTCCTAAGTCGTAATCCGAGATCAACTCGACCCAACGTCTCTGCCTGAGATTCAAGTCTGGTTGGGTGAAGATATATTTCAAAATTTGGTGATCGGTGAAGATCTCGCAATGATTACCGAGGAGGTAATGTCGCCAGGTTTTAAGTGCATGGACTACAGCTGCAAGCTCTAGATCATGTGTGGGATAATTTCCTCATGTGGGTGTAATTGCCGTGAAGCATAGGCAATTACCTGACGATCCTGCATGAGTATGCAACCTAGTCCTTGTCGCGAGGCGTCGCAATAGATAATAAAGTCCTTGGAGAAATCTAGTGGTACCAGTATGGGAGCAGATGTCAGGCGTCTTTTCAGTTCCTGAAAGCTGAACTCGCACTGTGGAGTCCACTCGAACTTTTTATCTTTCTTGAGGAGTTCAGTTAGAGGTTTAGCAACCTTGGAGAAATTCTCAACGAAGCGGCGGCAATAGCTTGCTAAGCCAAGGAAGCTCCGAACTTGCTTAACCGTCTCAGGTGGAGTCCAATCAAGGACGGCTTGAACTCGCTCGGGATTGACAGCAATACCCTTGCCAGAGATTACATGGCCTAGATAGGTCACTTATGGCAACCAAAATTCACACTTGGAGAATTTGGCATAAAGGCGATGCTCTCGAAGTTTCTTCAATACCGGCCTAAGATGTTCGGCATGTTCCTCTTCATTCTTGGAGTAGATGAGTATGTCATCGAGATATACTATGACGAATTTATCCAAGTACTCCATGAAAACCGAGTTCATTAACCGAGAGAAGGTAGCCGGGGCATTGGTTAAACCGAAGGACATGACGGTGTACTCGTATTGGCCATAACGAGTAACAAAGGCCGTTTTGGGTATGTCCCCGTTTCTGATTTTGATTTGATGGTAACCCAACCTCAAATCCATCTTGGAGAAGACTGAGGATCCAACGAGCTGATCATACAGATCGTCGATCCTGGGAAGCGGGTATTTATTCTTGATGGTGACCAAGTTGATAGGTCGGTAGTCCACAACCATTCGATTCGTTCCATCCTTCTTCTTAACGAAGAGGACGGGGCAAGCCCAAGGAGAGGAACTAGGACGGATGAAACCCTTTTTCAAGGACTCATCGAGTTGGTTTTTAAGCTCGGCTAGTTCTAAGGGTGCCATCTTATAGGGTCTTCTAGAAATTGGAATGGTTCCTGGAACAAGGTCTATCACAAACTCGACATCCCTGTCAGGTGGAACACCTGGCAGTTCTTCTGGAAAGACATCCGGAAAGTCTCTGACTACCGGTACATCCTCAAGGTCTGGAAGAGGGTTGGCATTTAGGGAGTAAAGCTGGCGCTTGGCCACTCGAGTTAAGACATTAACTGTCTTGCCCGACGGGTGAGTAAGTTGAACGGTTCTAGTGGCACAATCAATCTTAGCATAATGAGCTGACATCCAGTCCATACCCAAGATGATGTTTATGTTGGAGGACTTGAGAGCTATTAAGGATGCAAGGAAGACAAGTCTATCGACAAGGATTTCGTTCCCATGGCTTACTCTAGAAGTTTGCCATCTAGAGCCACGGGTTTGAATTTCCATGGTAGAGGGCATGTCACAGAATGTCGTGTTATGCAATCGAGCATAGTTCTCGGATATGAATGAATGAGATGCTCCAGTATCGAAAAGAAGAGATGCCGGATGGCAGTTAACAAGGAGCGTACCAAGGACGATGTTAGGATCCTCATGAGCCTCCTCGGTTGAAACATAGTTGACATGGCCACGTGCGGTGGTGGCCGGCTTGGCGTAGAAAGTCTTTCCCGCGGCCTTACCACGGCCAACGGACTTTCCAGTTTGATTGGGGTTGTTGTTCTGGGGACACTCTCGGCTATAGTGACCCGGCTCTCCACACTTAAAGCATGTCACCACATTGGGGCGTGGAGCAGCATTAGCAGCGGGGCCGCCATAGGGCTTGGGCGGTGCAAATTGCTGGTTGGCACGAGGCGCCTCAAAGGCCTCGGGATGAACCGGGGGGGCAGTGCCGTGCTTGGGATCCACACCCGGCGCTACTGAGCTCCAGAGCCGGATGAAGAGCCAAAGTTACGGGAGTGCTTGCGTGAAGCGTCATAATCAGTCTGGTATGTCTCAGCACTGATGGCTTTATTGACCAACTTCTGAAAGGAGGTGCACTCGTGCAGACGAAGATCGCGGCGAAGCTCAGGGCTAAGTCCCTTGCGGAACCTTGCCTGCTTCTTGGCATCAGTAGATACCTCTTCAGGGGCATAACGTGCCAGATTCCCAAATTCACGACTATAAGCATCCACAGTCAGTCTTCCTTGGGTGAAGTTGCAGAACTCCTCCCTCTTGCGATCCATGAGACCTTCCGGAATGTGATGCTCACGGAAAGCCTCACTGAATTCAGCCCAAGTAGTGATTTGGCCGACCGGGCGCATAGCTTCAAAATTTTCCCACCAAAGGCTAGCAGGGCCTTCGAGGTGATAGGCAGCATAGGTAACCTTGTCAGCTTCGGCTACATTGGCAGAACGTAGCTTGTGGGTGATGCTGCGAAGCCAGTCATCCGCGTCGAGGGGTTCGACGGAATGGTTGAACTTTGGTGGGTACAGCTTGATAAAGTCATTGATTGACACCAAGTCATTTCGTGGGTGGCGTGCAGTGTTCTGCTCAATCCGCTCTAGCAGGCGGTTAGTCTCACGCTTGTTTCTTTCTGCCCCCAGCATTACTTCGGCCAGAGAAGGCGGGTGAGGCAGATTTTCATCTCTAACTGCACTGGCTTCCCCCTGCTCCGGGGCAGCAGGGTTGCTGCGGGTGTTGACCATCCTAGGAGAAAACAAGACAACGGTTTAGACAAAGATGGCTCAAACTTAGCAAGGGAGTGCAGAATGTAATGGATAACACGGAATGCAGAGATGTTCCTCCGTATGTCATGGTAATATAAAACTGCCATATATATACCAACGGTCATACACATCATGAATAGTTTAGTACAAGCCCAGGCTACAGTACAACTATGATGAAAGACGTTACATCTCATCGAAGGCATTCCAAACTCCTATACATTATTTGTCTACACCTCCGGAATCGATTACACGCAAAGTCATATTCCACAAGTCACACAGGATAGTGGAGATACAACTACTACAATACTAGTGGTACTACTACTAACTCAGACAGCTCCGTAGTAGTTCTCATAGAAGTCACCTCCATAGCCTGGAAGTTCAACGTGACCATCCGGGAACAGACGGTCCTGAGGAGCCTGTGGACCATTGGGGCTAGGATGGGGTCTTGGACCAACAAACGGTGGCCTGCGAGGACCACGGGGTGGGGTGATGCCTCCCACATCACACCAATCCACCATGTCTGGCAGAGCTGATCTCACAGGATACAGATCCCTTGTATCCATACATCCAGCTTGCACCGCAGGTGCAAACCGAGTCAATGTGGCCCAATGATCAGCACGTGTATTGAAAAGCTCCAGCCTCAAGGCCCGATTCTCTCGGTCCTTATCTTCAAGCATCTCGGCAGTGGTACGAGTTAATGAGTCCTCCTGAGTGGAGTCAGCATAGATAGCCTGCAGATACCCTTGCGCTCCCGGAAGTGAAGCTGGCATGTAACGGAAGTCGGTGTCCCGAAGCAGACCAGTCCGGACTCGCAAGATGGTCATCATGGAATAGGCAGCATCCTGCACAGCCATCTCAACAGTAACCCCGAGTCCATAGGAACAGTGAAGGGGCTCGGTAGATCCAGGATAAGAAGGAAATATCCTGACGATGCAGAGATATTTGCTTTGATTAAAGTCGCGGAACTGCTCTTCGACGGTGTATTCGGGATACCAACGGTAACCCGTCTCGATCATGACCCGGACTAACATAGCAGTATGACCGGGCACGTCGAGGCACCGGGTCAGGCGAACCACTTGGTTTTGAGCATGGTTGGCCATCTGAAAGCATAACCACAATGCAAAGACATCAGAATTTCGAAGGAAAATTGGACAGCATAACAACTGTAAATGCTTAGAAAAAGATTTGAGACATCCACAACAGTTCGCAATACCACTCAACAACATCATATCAAGATTCTGATCCAATTAGCAACATACTAAAATAGTAGAAACTGAACTGGGGCTTGTAGCATCAATCCTATAAGCTACTACGGATTAGTAACACGTGAACCTGATAGAAGAAGAGAGCCTAGTCCTTAACCCACGTTGAATGAGAAGAGAATGACTCAGATTAGAGGCATAGAGTAAAGGAGTAAAAGAGCCTTACGTTCCCTTCCACAATCAATTCCCCTACATATAACTAAAGCATTTCTAGACTCGACATCGACCAATTTGGCTCAATGAACCTACAGGCAGTCTGGCTCTGATACCAACGATGTCAGGACCCCGATTCCAAGCCATATCGATCTAGCTGGTAACACCTCATATCACTTTGCGACCTCACGCACGGTATCCCACAGGTGTTGCCTTACCATGGCCCGGGACCGTTTGCGCCTTTTGGCTCACGTATATGATAATGTCGCTAGCATCCATATGACAGAGAACCCGGGCCGACATGGCTAGTCGTGAACCCAAAGCGGCACAGACCTATGGAGACAGGCATACATGAATCACATCGAGCATGTCGGTCATCAATCAGTGATTCCGGGCTGTAGCACTGGGCTAACAGGACTCCAGGGAACCCGGGCTGTAGCAGGCTAGGCAGGACTCCGGAAGTCACCGCGTGACATTTCCCCGAAGGGACAGACATAGGAACGAAGTGAAACATATGCCGGCCAGTCAAGTGTCCTGAACAGTAGTGCTGGGCTAGCAGGACTCCGGTGAACCGGGCTGTAGCGGACTACTATGGCTCGAGGAACACTAGACTACATTTCCCCATAAGAAAGGCTGCCAAGGAGAAACAACTAGATTGTCGGATCCCACTCATACCAAGCATTTCAATCATACACACAATATGCCCGATATGAGTACATACAACATGGCATCACAACAAAACTCTACAACTCAAGTACTTTATTTAAAGCTCCAGAGAGCCATACATAACATGTCATAGAGATAGGGGTCACATGACCCGACACTCAAGTCATACAAACATACAAGCACATGCGGGAGCAACTAGTCGGAGTACAGACTCTAGAAAGAAAGAAGGCTTCTCGAAGCCTGTCTATCTACATAGGGCCCTCCATGGCCAGGATCACCACCTAGGTGGCTAGTCACTCGTCGATGTCAAGGTCTACGTAGAACCCATCGGAGGGGGCGGTGTTGTCGTCTGAAAACAGTAATTAAGCAAACATGAGTACAAAGGTACTCAGCAAGTCTTACATCAGAACCTACTATACATGCTTATTCTCAAGAAGGTGGTGGGGTTAATGCAGCAAGCCAGCTTTGACTCTTGGCTAAGCTATCCTACGGAACTTCTCTAGTAAAATAGTTTTCGCACACGAGTCCACTACTCACCAACACCATACTCCACCGGGGATCCTCCCTCGTCATCCTACGAGAGGGCCATCCTCGGTACTCACACTTATCCTGAGTCTTTTATTAGTATCCATTAACTTGTCTATGAACTGTATAGGCAACCAAGTAGTCCTTTACCGCGGACGCGGCTATTCGAATAGTTTTATACCCTGCAGGGGTGTACTTCGTCACACATGTTTCCACCACTTAGCATCTGCACACGACATGTGCTCGGCAGACTTCAAGCGAAAACCGACGTGGGTGTAGACCACGACCTGACTAACCTCACAAGTCCCTAGTCCAGGGTTATCGCCTATTCAGGTTCCATCCGCAAGGAAATCCGGCCGGGGTGTCCTCAACGGCTCCAAACGATGTGTACAGGGTCCCGAGACGCCAAACGGGTGCTCGGCATACCCGGCCACAGTGTATCTACCGGATCATAGCCCACCCCTAGGGTCAGCGCTACGCACGGCCGCCAACACATGTCCTACAAACACCAGAAACTAGTTGCAACTCCTGGACAGAGGCGAGAGGGGTCAGTAAGTCGAGCGGGGTCATATTTCAGGGCCCAATGTGTGGTAGTAGCTGAATCTTAAATCACACATACAGATCTCAGTTCTTAGGGACGGCCTCAATGAAACAACCCACCATGTACTCCTACATGGCCTCTCATCGATACCTTTACCAAAACATGTTCAACACATCCCTCATATTACCGACATAAGCATTTCACTCTAGCCCATCACCCAGATGAACCAGACCTGACACAACTCTAAGCATAGCAGGCATAGCAAGGTAGGAATCACATACATGGCTCAATCAGCTCCTACACATGCTAGTGGGTTTCATCTAGTTACTGTGGCAATGACAGGTCCTGCAGAGGATAAGGGTTCAACTACCGTAGCAAACAGCAGTTTGAATCGCGTTGTCTTAATGCAGTAAACAAGAGCAGAAGCGAGAACATGCGTTTGTATCGGAATGATCAATGGTTGCTTGCCTGATGGAGTGGTAGCGGGATACTACCCTTCAGTTGGATACTCGTGAATATCCTCGGAGGCAGAACCTACCACGAAGAACGCATCGGAACACAATGAACACATGACGATATGCAACAATATGATGCATGCTATGACATGGCAATATGAATGTGTCTTGGCCTAATGCAAGCTAACATAGAAAGGGATGAACTCATTTGAATCAAAGATTCAAATATTAGCTCATTAAACATGGCCTTAATAGTGCATTTCCTTATTCTGCTTAAACAGCAAGGTAAACTTGTTTTGTCATGCATGAAACCATTACAGATGGATAGATTGAATTTTTCTGATAATTTTTCATATATAAATTATTTCATTTGGAGTTACGGTTGAATTTCTATGATTTCTAGAAGTTTTAAACATTTTCTAGAATTTCCTGTATAAAAATAATTCCAGTAAATCAATTACTGCGTCAGCAATGCGTCAGGGTGACGTCAATGTCAACGGGGACGTCCAGGTCAAACCTGACTGGTGGGCCCCGCGTGTTAGTAGTTAATTAAACTAACTAATTTTAGTTAGAAACTAATCTAGATAATTAGCAGAGGGGGGCCCACTTGTCATTGACTCAAGGGAGTCAACCTGGGCCCACCCAGTCCACGTCAGTGGTCAAACCCACCGGTCAACAGGGCTAATCCCGCCGGCGTTGAGTCGCCGGCGAGGCCGAGACGGCGGAGGGCTTCGGAAAATGCCCTCAGGCGACCAAATCGACGGCGGAGACGTGCTACGCGTAGCTGGGGCTCGTGCACAGCTAGTGGGGCAAGTGGGAGGAGCTGGGGTGGAGTGGGCTCGCCGGAATCGAGCTCGTGGCGGCGGCCGGAGTTCGGGCAAAGTTAGTTTCGACGCTACGGTGCACGGGAGGAAGAGCTGGTGGTGGCTACGGGCTCCTGGTGTTGCACTGAGCCCAACGGCGGGCTTGGCTTCGAGCCACAGTGGCTCTGGCCATGACGGCACCATGGCCGGCGGCGGGGAGCTCTCGGGTGCGGTTGAAACGGCGGCTACAGGGGCCAAACGAGCACGGGAGCTAGGGGAAGTGGAAGAGGAGCTCACAGCGGAGTCAGAGAGGGGGTCAGCAAGCTCGGGGAGGTCCTGGCGGCGGCGAATCGACCGGAGACGGCTCGGGTGCCCGAGGTTGAAGACGAGGGCGAAGGCGGCGTTCGGCGGCGTTTGGAGTCGCGTGGGTCGGCGGAGAGGTCCAGGGCGACGAGGCGGAGCTATTGGGCTCGTCGGAGGGGCGAGGGAGTGGCTGTGGTGGCAACTACGGCGATCGGCGGCGAGGGACGCGCTCGGCCATCACGGGAGAGGATGAGGGAGACGAGGGGGAGAGTGAGCGAGGATGAGAGGGAGACGTGGGGGTCGCGTGGCACCTCTAGGCATCTCCCGGGCGTCGGCAGAAGCAGGAGGTGGCCGGCGCGTGGCCGGCGCGCGGCGAGCACGCGCTTCGCGTCCTTCTGGCGCGAGGAGGACGACGACTGGCAGCGCCAGCAGGCTGGGCCGAGTTAGGTGGCTGGGCCAGCACAGGTAAGGCCCAGGTGGGCTTCCTTCTCTCTTTTTTTTTGATTTTGTTTCTGTTTTCTATTTAACTGCAACTGTTTAGCTTTATTAAAAATACTAAAACATTTCCAAAAATCCTGAAAATAAATGTAGCCTCTGTTTATATTATTTCCAACAGGAAACATTTATTCCCAGAATTATTTGAGCATTTAAATTATTTTATAGCATTTAAATGCCCAAATTCAAATACTTATGATTTAATTCAATGACCTTCTGTTGACCTAGAAAATTGTGCACCAATTTTGCCAGAGGTTCTAACCTAAGACAAGGAGGGTGAACTTTTTAGAAGGGCATTTCAGGTTCATTGAAAAGAATTTTAGTAAACCCTAGTTGTTTCCAGGGGGTGTTGGGGGTTTCTGCTTTCCCCATTTCAAATTTAAGAGAAATTTAAACATGATGCGCACTCTAATGCTTGAACTAGCTAGGGTGTGACAGTTAGGAACCGTGTCCAGAATTGTCTGGCAGATTCCTCTGGCTGCTGAACTATGTGGCTTAAGTCGTCGGCATCCGGTGGTCGCACGTAAGTGCCCTGGAAGTTGTCGAGGAATGCGGCTTCCAGGTCCTCCCAAGAACCAATTGAGTCTGCTGGCAAGCTGTTAAGCCAATGCCGAGCTGGTCCTTTAAGTTTGAGCGAGAGGTATTTGATGGCGTGTAGATCATCGCCGCGTGCCATGTGGATGTGAAGGAGATAATCCTTGATCCATATCGCCGGGTCTGTTGTGCCATCATATGATTCGATGTTTACGGGTTTGAAACCCTCTGGGATTTTATGATCCATTACTTCATTCATGAAGCATAGCGGGTGTGCGGCGCCTCTGTACTGGGCTATATCACGACGCAGCTCGGAAGAGCTATGTCTGTTGTGTTCGGCCCGGCCGGATTTGTTGTATCCGGAGTGAAGATCATTGTCTCATGCCGTAGGGCGCCTGCGCGATCCGTAGATCAATCTTGTTTGTCTTGCCTTATCCTCCAGTATGTCTCGCAGGTCGGGCGCATTTTCTCGTGCCTTATTTGAGCGGCCTCAGGGCATGGCTTGGGTGGAGGGCCGAGAGGCCTCTTTGTCGCGGCCGCGAGGTGGCCTATCTGCCATGTCATGCGTTGGTGATGTAGGTGCTTCCTCCTCTGATCGGGGTAGCGGCCTGCACTTCGGGTAACTCTTGGAGGGGCGTTCGAGTTCATACTCTTCGGCCACGAGGACTTCAGTCCATCTGTTAGCTAGCAAATCTTGGGGAACTCTGAGCAGTTGCTGCTTTTTCTTGAGGCTGCTTGCCGTGGCTAAAAGCCTGCGTTTAAAATGCTCTTGTTCGGCGGGGTCGGATGGTATGACGAATTCGTCGTCATCGAGGCTTGCCTCGTCATGGGAGGGAGGCATATAGTTATCATCCTCGACCTCTCGGTCTGCCGCTCTCTCATGAGAGCTGGCTTCTCCATCTTCCTGTGCCGAATCTTGCTGAGGTGGGTGTTCTTCGGCGCTATCCGGGGTAGTATTATCTCCCGTGCCGTAATCACCATTTTTGCTTTGGCGGGATTTAGAGCGGCGCCGCTGACGTCGGCGCTTTGGCTGTTTCTTGGGGGTGTCATTCCCCACTGTTCCATCGCCATCTCCATCTTTTGGAGTATCCACCATATATATGTCATATGACGAGGTGGCCTTCCAGCGCCCTACAGGTGCTGGTTCCTGTTCGTCTCGTACATCGTCGTCCATACCGTCGATGTCTTCGGAGCCGAAGTCAAGCATGTCGGTTAAATCGTCAACAGTGGCTACGAAGTGGGTGGTGGGTGGGCTTTGAATTTCTTCATCGCCCGTATCCCATCCTCGCTGACCGTTATCCGGCCAGGGCTCTCCTGATAAAGAGAGAGACTTAAGGGAATTCAGGATGACGCCAAAAGGCGAGTGCTGAAAGATGTCTGCAGTGGTGAACTCCATTATCGGCGCCCAATCGGATTTGATTGGCAGGGGCGCGGGGGGTTCAGAGTCCGGATCCTCGGAGTCACGGGTCATGCAGAGTGCTGGGCTAGCGTTCGGCTCGATCGCTTTTGGGATCGCAGCCCCCGAGGTGACGTCCAACCGTTCATCCTCGATTGGCGCAATAAGCTCCGAGTTAGGGGTCGGAACCGATGCGTGTGCGGCCTCCAGGACACTGTCCGGGGGCAGAGCTAGATCATGCCCCTCGAGGTAGTGCGGCGCACTTGGCCGTGGCTCGAACCCGTCGAAGATCAAGTCTCCGCGGATGTCAGCCGTGTAGTTTAAGCTTCCAAACCTGACTTGATGGCCAGGGGCGTAGCTTTCGATCTGCTCCAGGTGGCCGAGCGAATTGGCCCGCAGAGCGAAGCCGCCGAAGACGAAGATCTGTCCGGGGAGAAAAGTCTCACCCTGGACCGCATCGTTGTTGATGATCAAAGGAGCCATCGGGCCTAAAGGAGACGACACAGAGGAACTCTCAATGAAAGCACTAATGTCGGTGTCAAAACCGGCGGATCTCGGGTAGTAGGTCCCGAACTGTGCGTCTAGGCTGGATGGTAACAGGAGGCAGGGAACATGATGTTTTACCCAGGTTTGGGCCCTCTTGATGGAGGTAAAACCCTACGTCCTGCTTGATTAATATTGATGATATGGGTAGTACAAGAGTAGATCTACCACGAGATCAAGGAGGCTAAACCCTAGAAGCTAGCCTATGGTATGATTGTTGTATATGGAGTTGATGATGTTGTCCTACGGACTAAAACCCTCCGGTTTATATAGACACCGGATAGGGTTAGGGTTACATAGAGTCGGTTACAATGGTAGGAGATCTTGAATATCCACATCGCCGAGCTTGCCTTCCACGCCAAGGAAAGTCCCATCCGGACACGGGGACGAAGTCTTCAATCTTGTATCTTCATAGTCCAGGAGTCCAGCTGAAGGTATAGTCCGGCTACCCGAACACCCGCTAATCCAGGACTCCCTCAGTACTCGGTAAAGGAGAGTTGTTGGAGCTGCTTGTGTCAGTTAAGCCGAGTGAAGGCATTCGGCAATGTGCACGAGGACCTTACCGAACCAGCGTCCATGAAGTCATATTTTTTTACCAAGGCGCACTATTTGGCTCTCATCAAACTCTTTGCCGAGTGCCCGACGGTTCGTTCTCAACAAAGTTCTTGTTGAGATATATTGTCCGCCTCCCTCCATCAGTTTGGACTTTTGGATGAGTTGGTTGGAGCATGAATTCAATATGGTATCCGAATCAGGAGATCTTGAATTCAAGACCCTGCCAATGCAGTATTAAATAAAACGATTCTGCAACCTACATCGATCCCGTGTCTAAGGAATAAAATAGCCTAGACGTGAGGGGAGTTTTGAAATATATTGCCCGCCACCCTCTATCAGTTCGGACTTTTGGATGAATTGGCTGGAGCATAAATTCAATAGTTCTGTTTGACTGAGAGGCGTACGTTGGGTGCTCTTTTCCGAGAACAATTCTCGGCAAAAGCATTGCCGAGTTTATTTGGCCAATTACCAAGTATTTTTTACACTCGGCTTTGGGTGAAATTCCAGTAGTGTGCATGGTACTGGAAAGACTATCTTCGACCCAAAAAAACCCATGAAAGTCCCATGAAACATCATAATGAACAAAGCGGCTGGGCTGGTCTAGTGACCGGGATAAAGACAAGCTAGTGGAAAATCATGGCCATTAACTAGTCATGGATATATTAGTTTGTTTCATTTTCATGAAAGGACTAATTGTCCATAAATTTGTTTTTGCGGGGAGACTAATTGTCTGTACTTGTGGGAGCATCCCATGTTCACTATATGTCTTAAACAAATGGATTGTACCTTTTTTATCATTCTTATTAAAATATCTTATTAATCATTTTAAAATATCTCAATACAAGTTTGACGAAAAAATACACAACCAGATCCCTTAGTTTAAGCAATATCCAATTTAATGTAAGAAAAATCAGTTTATGTGTAAATAATAGTATAAACTATGTGGTCTCAAAAGGATTTTTTATGGAACCCACTTTGATAAATAGATATAATTGATTAATAATAGATATAAAAGCGGGTGGAAATTACATTACATTACATGCTTTGGAGTTGGATAAAAAATTATATTCTTACATTACATTACAGGCCGCTCCTTGGGCTACGTGCTTCCGCCTCCAATTAATGGGCCTCCAATCCGACTTGTGGCCCCGTCCACCGAGCATAAAGCATAGAGAGAGATCGTCCCATCAATTCGCTCCTGCTCTGCTTTCTTCCCCTGCGGTCCTTCTCAGTCTTCATTCCACGACCTGTCAATAAATAGGAAGTACTTCCTCTGTAAACTAATATAAGAGCATTTAGATCACTATTTTAGTGTTCTAAACGCTTTTATATTAATTTACGAAGGGAGTACGTACTAGAAGGTGAGACGTTAGCCAGTCTAGGGTCACTTGAGGCCTCCGTTTGACCGGAGGAAAAATCGGCGGCGCGTGGGGGGAGTTTCGGTCACGCCAGGGAGGGAGGCCGGACGGAGGCCTCAAGGTGTTTGTTGAAATGGCTCAACGCATTGCCAGCTTTTTCCCCTTGTCGATGGGTGGCCACAACAGGGCTCAAGGTCAGTAATCCTAATCCCTCGTCCAGCAAATATGTCATCCGTCAACAGATGAATTTTCAAGTCTTGATCTGTTTGTGTAGTTGGCAGATCATTATGTTCTTGGGCATTATTATTTTTGGTATAGACACGGTAATGGTACTTTTGAATCCACGGCTGCCGTGAGCCAATGTGCTGGAACCTCCTATCATCACTGTTGCTGTCACTTAATAATGTGGGCTCAAAGATTCAAAAAACGCCAGCTTCACTGGGGCTGCGTGGAAATAAGAGTTGGACCGATATCAACATCTGCAACCATTTACCCACCATGTATGACCAAGACTTGTATAGTTTCCACACGTCTCTTTTGAATGGCCTCGCAAGCAAGTACACATATCCCTATTGACTCTCGAAGTCTGGATGCTATAGCTCTCCGTCTCGAGTAAAGGTTCTGTTCCCTATTTAGTTCATAGTTGTATACATTGGGAGGCTCAGAATATCCACATTTTATTCGTAAGAGTTGGATCTCATACAAGACCAAATGAAGAAGGTGTGCGAGCGCATGCCTTCGACATTTTCCTTTGCAGCAGTAGTTCTCTACTTGATCATTGCCGTGTGTTCAAGGTGTAGATTCGCGAATGCGACGGATACTCTCCTTCCAGGCCAATCTCTGCATGGTAACCGTACCCTAGTCTCCAAGAATGGTGCCTTTGAGTTGGGTTTCGGCTGCCTATCTCCTCCATGTTCAGAGTTTACATTTGGCATCTGGTACGTCAACTCATCAACTTGTAGTGCTCTTCTAGTTTGGTCGCCTTGGTCGCAAAGGTTCCTCATCTCAGAACCTCAGAGCTCGGCTCTCAGCCTCTCATATGGCAAATTACAACTCACCTCCCAGTTGACGTCTGGCATAGCTTTAATGAGCCAGCTGATACACTGCTGCCTGGAGGACGGCTGGGATATGGATCGGTCAATAGTACTATTACTGCTACAAGTAATGTTTCTTCTTGGGTCATTTCTTCTTATCTAAAGAGGAATACATACCAAACAAGAGGGTTTACTGTCATTATCACTTATTTCAACACCTTTGATTCCAGAAGTTCTGTTATGACCACTTATTCTGGCACTTTCCCCAGCTGGATGGATATTCATGAAGATGAAGACTATTTATTTCTGTCCAACAGTTCACATTTATATGTACAGTTACATTCTAATGGTACTGTTACTGCTGCTAAACTATGGGGTTGTGGGACTGTGTTGTGGTCTGCTCAAGATTGCAGAAAAGAAAATTCAGATTGCAAGCAGAAAATATTGGATTCCAAGCAAGAAAAGTCAAATTCCAAGATTAAGATCATTATACTAACAGTGATAGGGGTGTTCACCGTTATCATTATGCTTGTTTGTCTTGTTCATTTCTGGAGAAGCAGAAAGAACATATCTCTGGAACTACCATTGAGTTCCAATAGCGGCCTCAAGATCTTTTCAAACATCCAGATAAAGAAGGCAACGAAGAATTTCTCCGAAAAACTTGGAGAAGGAGGTTTCGGTTGTGTTTACAGGGGGGCACTGGCAGGTTTATCATCAGTGGCAGTCAAAAGGCTAAAAAGCATCCGACAAGGGGAAAAGCAATTCCGAGCAGAAGTATAGACAATTGGCATAATTCACCACATCAATCTTGTCCGATTATTTGTTTTTTGTGCCGAAGGGCGGAAAAGGTTGCTGGTATATGAGTACATGGAGAACGGTTCTTTGAGTTCTTATCTGTTTTCGAAGAGTTCGGCCATATTGGCCTGGGATCTCCAGTACTATATTGCACTTGGAACTGCAAGAGGCTTGGCTTATCTCCATGAGGAGTGTAAAGAATGCATTATGCACTGTGACATGAAGCCAGACAATGTACTTCTTGATGCAGAGTTCTGCCCCAAGATTGCGGACTTTGGCATGGCCAAGCTTCTAGGCCGAGATTTCAGCAGGGCTTTGACAACAATGCGAGGGACCATTGGATATCTTGCACCGGAGTGGATATCGGGGTTACCGACCACACATAAGACAGATGTTTACAGTTATGGCATGATGCTTCTTGAAATCATATCTCGTCGAAGAAACTCAGAGAAAATTAAGGAAGGAAAGGTTACATACTTTCCCATCTTTGCAGCAATCAAGGTGAATGAAGGAGATGCTATGTGTCTGCTGGACAGTAGGTTTGAAGGCCAGGCAGATGGAGAGTAGCTAAGCAGAGCCTGCAGAATTGCATGTTGGTGCATTCAAGATGTCGAGGATCACAGGCCAATGATGGGACAAGTTGTTCACATGCTGGAGAATGTCATGGATGTCGAAATCCCTCCTATTCCAAGGTCACTTGAAAACTATATTGGCATGGAGGATTGCTCTTACTCTATGGTACTAGATAACTTGTTCTAAATTCTAGTACATGTTTGTTGGATTGGCCGGTCTTAGTTATAAGGCCTGGTTTATGTTTCTGTGTATTTTCTGAAGTGTGGTGGAACACAGGAATATATATGTGGTGTGGACATTATTTGAAAGGAATAACGAGATTTTATTCAACTGGATGGTCGCAGCATTGCTCCGCTGAGCATATGTGGTGGCATTTTGGTCTCATGTAACATAAAAGACTTTCTGCTACCAAAGATTTTGCAAGCAGTTGGTTTGCCCCCATGATCTGCAAGCAGTAGCATCCTTGCCAAAAAAAAGAGGCAAAATGTGCACCTAAGCATAACTAAAGGGCAAGCTATTCTGATCGAGCGCGCCAAGCAGGACAGCCAAATTGCAGGAGTAGTGCCATACCTTGTGGATGGTGGTCTCTCTATTCTGCAATATGCCGATGACACGATTCTCTTTATGGAACTGGACAAGGAACGAAACCTTAAACTCTTGTTGTCAGCGTTTGAGCAAATGTCGGGTCTTAAAATAAACTTCCATAAAAGTGAACTTTTCTGCTTTGGAGAAGCCACTCAGGCGGCGGCCAAATATGCTGACATGTTTGGTTGCGCACATGGCCAATTCCCGATTAAATATTTAGAAATACCGATTCATTATCGGCGTCTCACCATTGCGGAGTGAAAGCATGTAGAGGAGCGGTTAGAGAAACGATTGAGTAGTTGGAAAGGAAAATTGCTCTCAGTTGGAGGACGGCTGGTTTTGATTAACTCTGTCCTCACAAATATGGTTCTCTATATGCTTTCTTTCTTCCAACTCTCAAAAGGGGTCCTGCAAAGACTGGACTATTTTAGATCCAGATTCTTTTTGCAAGGAGATGGTGAAAAGAAAAAATATAGACTGGCCAAACGGAGTGTGGTTTGTAGGCCGAAAGACCAAGGTGGCCTTGGAATTCATGACTTGCAAATCAAGAATGAGGCCCTACTTAGTAAATGGTTGTTCAAACTTCTTACTGAGGATGGTGTTTGGCAAACCATGCTGCACAACAAGTATCTAGGCCAAAAGGCAATATCTCAGGTATATTGGACACCTGGCGACTCGCACTTTTGGGCTGGCCTAATGGCGGCAAAGAAACATCTCTTTCGCTTTGGGTCTTTTGCGATAAGAGACGGGTCGAAGGTTCGTTTCTGGGAAGACATCTGGCTAGGCAATGCCAGTCTTCGAGAACAATATCCAGCCCTGTACAACATTGCTCGCGAAAAGAATAATACTATTGCGCAAGTGCTCAGTTCATCCCCACCCAATATTTTGTTTAGGCGGGATTTGATTGGCCCCCGACTTAAGTCATGGTACAATCTTTTATCCCGTCTGGATTCGATTAATATTAGACAAGGCCGGGATGTGCTTCGCTGGAACCTTACTACATCAGGGTCATTCAGAGTAGACTCTATGTACCATGCACTCATGCATTCTGAGGTACCGGTGAGTAACAACAAGAAAATTTGGAAGTCGAAGATTCCACTAAAAGTTAAAATCTTCATCTGGTATCTTTCTAGGGAAGTTGTTCTAACCAGAGACAACCTTGCACGGCGCAACTGGCCCAGGGCCGGCCCTGGGCCAGGGCAGCAGGGGCGATGGCCCGGTGCCCAGCCAAACTAGGGGCCCCGACCTAGTGCTGCAACCTGCAGTGTATAGATAGATATGGGCCCTGATAAATTGGTGCAAATAAAAAAATGCCTCTAGAAAGGAAGGCCCATCTCGTACAGAAGGCACAAGCCCAACAGCCGAGTGGCCTGTACCTGAAGGCACACATGCACAATGCGAGCGATTCTGTTCCTCGTCAGACTACACGCCGACGCCGGTTCGTTTTCTCGCATGTTCGCCTCCACAGATCGGCCGATCGGGGCATCCGGCGACTACGAATCTGCGACAGCTGCCACCGGCGGATGCTAGCACATAGGGTGCGTTGGCAAAGAATAGCAGGGGACAAAGGTAAATATCTAGATGAATTTCTCTTAGCCCTCAATCTTAATCTAGTGAATAGTGATTAATCTATAATCTTCTTTCTACGGCAGAGTTCCATCATCTGTTGCTGCCGACTTGGTCGTGAAGACCTGGACTTGTTGTAATATTGTTTCCTTGATGATTGATGGATAGCTGAAGCATGAAGAACACGGATTGTCACTGATTTACTGCAACCTTCAGCCTTCAGGTGCCTTCACTCCTTTTCTTGCAAACATGCTGTCCAAAAAAGACGAAAAGAACAGATAATTCCATTGGATTGTAGAAGGGAGCTATGCATAAATATGTTGTAAGGAATGAATGAATCTACTGATAATCTTGAGGAATTAGATGGCGCTGGTGCTGAAGAACTACAACCTGCTGAGAATGAGACCACTGTTTCTGGAGCCGTTTCTCATGATTACTGAAGGCTTGGAGGTTTGTTAGCATGTCATTTCTTTTTGTTTATGCTCTGTAACTTCTAGGATATATGATTCAGACCTTATGTATGGCATTGTTATCATATATTATTTACCAAGACAAGGAAAATTACCACTGTTTATTGTAGCTTCGCAAAAAAAATTCTATCAATGCATGGAATCATTTTTTTTGCCTCCAATTTCGCCACTGGGCCCATTCATTTGAGTTCGCCCCGGGGCCTCCGAAACTCCAGGACCGGCCCTGAACTGGCCAGGGAGTAAGAAGTGTTGTTTTTGTACTCATGAAAAGACAATCAAACACCTCTTTTTCTAATGCAAGTTTGCACGTACTACGTGGTCAATCATCCAAATAGCGTCAAATTTGTATCCGCCCACAAGTGTCGCCAATATTTTTGGTCATTGGTTGGACGGTATTCCAAATAGATTCAAAACGCCAATACGGGTGGGAGCATACGCCTTACTATGGTCGCTTTGGCTATGTAAAAATGATTTGATTTTCAATGATAAACATGCTTCTCCTTTGCAGGTTATTCTCCGTTGTACGCACTCGCTTCGTACGTGGTCTACACTACAACGAGTGGAGTACCAACCACTGTTCAAGGCGGTGTGTACGCGGTTGGAGCAGGTGGCTACGGTGGTTTTTACCCAACATGGGTGGCAGCATAATCTCCGGATCGGTCCACCATCCCTTGCGACATAGGCATAGTGTCGGTCTATAGGACTCTACTGTCGCTGATTTGTCGTTTTTTTATTCATTTTGTCAGACTTTCCGTGTTGAGCTGTGTGCATCCTAATTATGCAGAGGCCGGGTGTTACTCATAATGCTTTGTATCCGCTTAATGCTACATTTCGAGTTAATAAAAGCGCCCTTTATCGAAAAAAAAGAAAATGCAGAGAAAATGCTAGACATTTAGATTCTTAGTAAATATAACATTAGCAGTAAAGAGATGCAGAAAGAATATCGTAGCTTAGCATTCAGTTTTACTATCTTCTCTTTTACCCGCAGTAGAGAGCTGTGTATCTGGTAGTAGTACCGTTGACGCTCTGCTGATCGTAAAATTCAGTCTTTGCAGGTATGGAAGATCAATCTTTTTGTCTTGTTACAACTGAACCTGCAAAATACAAGCGAATATTTGTTAAGTTGTGAACCAAGATGCCGCCAGGTCATAATGGTTTAATTTGTGTTAACAATTGTTTTGCTTGGTTGTAAGCTCCAAATTGCCAAGGGAACTTTATAGACCTGCCATTTCAAGATATTAGGGTATGTCTACCTCATTTAGTTAACATCAACTAGTCTTGTCCACTCGTCACGCCAACCATTGACCGACGACTCTAGAGTCTTGTAGACATGGCGAGAGCTCCGCCATTACACATTAGCTATTTAAATGCGCGTATATTAAAGGATGATGTGATCTCTTTGCTATCTTGAACCATGTATATTGTCGATCGGTTACTTACTTTTATTGTGGTATATAGTACAAAAATGCTAAATGGAGGCCGAGCTCCATAGAGCTTTTTGTTTTGAAAATTTTAAAAACAAAATTTGAAATTTCTAAAAAAACTATAAAAAAGCATATACGTTCATTCGATGTGTAGTACATGTGTGTAAAATTTGAAGATGATATACATTACGATGAGAGCTACACAAAAAAGAAAAAATCATGATTTTGAAATGATGAACAGTACACATACTGTTCACTATCAAAATGCATGATTTTGTCTTTTTTGTGTAGCCCTCGCTATAATGTATTTTATCGTCAGACTTTACACACTGTTCAAGAAATCTTCCGATTTAGCGATTTATCGCTGCTCGTGGATTGACCGATAAGATTATGCCTTATCTTCACCGTTTATCGTTTGGGCCGATTTATCACTCTGACAAGCAACTTATCAGGAATCTATCAATAAATCGGGCCTATTTTTAACATTATGTTTACAAAAACTATGGTTCTTTCTGTTTTGTGGACCTTGTTTTGCAATATGTACTATTGTTCTATGTTGTCTTTTTTCACCGGGGGAGGGGGGGGGAGCCCCCCCCCCCCCCCCCCCACCACCACCTGAATATATTGTGTAAAGGGGAGCAAAGCCCCTGAATGTCAGATTACAGAGAGGGAGAGTTTACAGCAAGAGAAGGGGAAGGCGAACTAGACATCATGCACATCATTCGGACCTAAGTACAGTCAGCCAGACATCAATATGGGAACGATCTCCCTCCTTCAGTCTGGTACGCCACAGCACCGCATCGTCCCGACATGCCTTCAGCGTAGCAGCCAGGGACAACGGGTCCTCCCTTAACACGACAACGTTCCGTCGTTTCTAGAGCCTCCAACAGCAGACAAGGACGAAGGAGGCTGGCGAGGCAACACCGACAGCGGGCGATGCGTTGAAGAGGTGTAGGGATCCCACCGAAGCTCCAACCGGCGAGAGCCCAACACACCGCCAGAACTGCACCGCGAACAGGCAGCCGAAGATCATGTGATTGGCAGTTTCCAGCGCCGCCTCACAGTAAGGGCACCCAGCTTCCGCTGCCATGAGGATGGTTTTGCGGAGGAGCACATCCCTCGTATGGATGCGTGAGATGGAGAGGAGCCATCCGAAAAACTTGACGCGCGACAGGGCGCGGGACGACCAGAGGAAGGACGCCGGAGCCGCCTCCACCCCGCCAAAAGTCGCAAGGGCATACGCGCCCCTAGCTAAGAATCCTCCATCAGGCTTCGCACACAACATGGCGAGACGGGAGTCAAGCACCTCCCCAGACAGGCAATCTTCCATCATCCGCTGAACAGCAGCACACTCATCAGCAGCCAGGGGGGTGAGCCGCGGCACGAGCAAGCCCCGCACGCCTCGCCTACGCGCCATCCACACTGAGACCTCCGAGCTGGCAGCGTGGGAGAAAAGGGCTGGGAAGGCAACCCGGAGCACCCCACAGGCGAGCCAATTGTCGTGCCAAAATGAGGTCGCCCGCCCGTCCCCCACCTCGACACGCGTGAGAGCCCGGTAGACGGGCAACAACCCAAGGAGGGCCCCCAGTGCTCCCCCAAGAGAGGGGAGCGACCGGGGCTCAGGAGGGATCGTCCGTCAAGCAGGCCCCAAACCCAGGCAGCCCACCGGGATGGCACTCTGGAGTGAAGACGATGGAGCAGCTTGAGGAGGAGGCAGTCATTCTGAGCCCCTAGAACGCGAACGCCGAGGCCCCCTTCGGCCTTGGCCCGGCAGACCTGGTCCCAGGCGACAAGGCACTGGGAACCGGAGGCCCGATCCGCCATGTTCCATAGGAACGCACACCGCAGCCCATCCAGCTTGGCCAGGACGGCCGCCGGGAGCCTCATGGCCGCCATGGCATAGGTAGGGAGGGAGTCCAGGACCGTGTTGATGAGCACCAGAAGCCCCGCGGGGGACAGGAGCCTAGCACGCCAGCCCGCAAGGTAGCGGTTGATAACGCACAAGTATAGGGGATCGCAACAGTTTTCGAGGGTAGAGTATTCAACCCAAATTTATTGATTTGACACATGGGGAGCCAAAGAATATTCTCAAGTATTAGCAGCTGAGTTGTCAATTCAACCACACCTGGAAACTTAGTATCTGCAGCAAAGTGTTTAGTAGCACAGTAATATGATAGTGATGGTAACGATAAGAAAAGAGTAGTGCGAGCAATAGTAAATTTTTTTGGTATTTTGTAGTGATTGTAACAGTAACAGCGGAAAAGTAAATAAGCGAGAACCAATATATGGAAAGCTCGTAGGCACCGGATCAGTGATGGATAATTATGCCGGATGCGGTTAATCATGTAACAGTCATAACATAGGGTGACACAAAACTAGCTCCAATTCATCAATATAATGTAGGCATGTATTCCGAATATAGTCATACGTACTTATGGAAAAGAACTTGCATGACATCTTTTGTGCTACCCTCCCGTGGCAGCGGGGTCCTAATGGAAACTAAGGGATATTAAGGCCTCCTTTTAATAGAGAACCGGAACAATGCATTAGCACATAGTGAAGACATGAATTCCTCAAACTATGGTCATCACCGGGAGTGGTCTCGATAATTGTCACTTCGGGGTTGCCGGATCATAACGCATAGTAGGTGACTATAGACTTGCAAGATAGGATCAAGAACTCACATATATTTATGAAAACATAATAGGTTCAGATCTGAAATCATGGCACTCGGGCCCTAGTGACAAGCATTAAGCATAGCAAAGTCATAGCAACATCAATCTCAGAACATAGTGGATAGTAGGGATCAAACCCTAACAAAACTAACTCGATTACATGATAAATCTCATCCAACCCATCACCGTCCAGCAAGCCTATGATGGAATTACTCACGCACGGCGGTGAGCATCATGAAATTGGTGATCATTACAAAAAAAATACACTTCCGTGATGATACGTGTTTGTCACAGTAGGTCGCTTTTTTGTCATGCATGTACATCCATGACAAATTTATGACAGAATCAAGATAGTCATACCTGTGCTGTCGTAGAAGTGTTCCATGACATTACCAAAATTATCATCACGGAAGTGTCCACTTCCATGACGATAAATAGCGCATCACAGAATTGCTTTCGTCAAGGGTGACCGACACGTGGCATCCACCGTTAACATGTATGGCCCATGACGTCTTTCGGCACATATGAGGCCCTATGTAACTCTTGGCCTATTAACGGCCCGTGGTGAAACTGGCCCATCGTCAAGTGTTCACTTCCATGATGATATCGGGTCGGGTTTTGGATCCGATAACCCGTTAACAGCCCCGACCAATGGGAAATTTCCACGTGTAAAATTCTTATTGGCCGGACGAAACACGTGTCAGCTCGTCAGTGGGTCAGATAGGCGCCTATGATATGTCGACACGTGGCACGGCCCAACAGAGGCCCATTCCTGTGAAAAGGCCGGCCCGTTTGACTTGGTCAAAAGCTGGCGGGCCGGCCCATGGAAAGCCTGTTAACGGCCTGTTCGCATATAGCCCATTTACAGCCTGCTAACCCAAGGCCCGTTACGCCCTATCCGAATTAGGCCCAGTAGCATCATCTGGGCCATCCAATATGATTCCGGCCCATTTTCACTTCTGGCCCATGTATGGCCCATGACGTCTTTCGGCCCATATGAGGCCCTATGTAACTCTTGGCCTATTAACAGCCCGTGGTGAAACTGGCCCATAATGAACAGTGTATCACTTTACACCCATTAACGGCCCGTGGTGAAACTGGCCCGTAATGAACAATGTATCACTTTATACCCATTAACGGCCCGTTATTCCGTTGGGCCGTTTCCAGCCCATGTTATCTTTCGGCCTTCTCAGAGCCCATTTATTCTTGGGCTCATTTCCAGCATTCGTTTACTTACGGCCTGTTACTGTTATTTTCTGCTTGTGGGCCAAATTCAGCCCGTGGTTACAGTCGGCCCGTTTGTGGTCCGTTAATACGTTGGGCCAGTTTCATAGCGTCATCAAATACGGCCTATTAACGATGGCCCGTTACTGTTGGCCCACGAACGGACGATTCCAACTCTAAACCGTTTACGGCCATAATGCGGCCTGTTATTGGCCCATGTTTGGCCAATCGATCATACGGCCCGTATAAGACCCATTGATGATATGGCCCGTAGAAGTCCCATTGTTTCTACGGCCCGTAGAAGGCCTACTGTTTCTACGGCCCGTAAAAGGCCCACTATTTCTACGGCCCATAGGAGGCCCAGTGTCACTACAGTAAATATTAGCCCATGGTTATTGTGGCCTAGTTTTAAAAAATAGGTTATTGCAGCCACTAGTTAACCGCGGAAAAAGAACTGCAATGACTACAAGCAAACAAATAAACAAGACAACAAGGAAATAAATAAGCAAGCAACTAACGCTAGGCTATCACAACTATTACACATATTACATCCACTCGGCATCAAAGTTCGCCACCAGTGCAAATATAGGGAACAAAGCAGCATATCATATACACTAGCCGTCAAAATTGGCCACCAGTGCAAATAAACGCGGCAGCAAAACAAGAGCATAACTGAAACAACTTCAGAAGAGCTCAAGAAATGTTATCCTGGGTATCCACCATGCTGGCAATAAGCTTAGCAAGCTGATTAGCTTTGTCCTGTTTGGCGCTCAAATCCTCCAACGCTTGCTGTTTTACCAGAAAGTATGCATCTGAATGCTCCAGGGACTTCCGCAGTCCTTCCGCTTCTTGTCGCAGCACAACTGATCGATGTCTTTCAGCTTGTAGTTGAGACTCAAGAAACCGAACTGATTCAGACAGTGAGTTTGAATAGCTTATGCAAGCGGTAGTGGCCAGTAACTCCAACAATAAACCAAGACAGGATGTGTCACTATCCTGAACCTTATCTGCATTACTTCCTTTACCGTTGCTTAATAAGGCACTCTTCCCCAATATTCTGTCAGCATTCTAAAAGAAGAAACAAGTAGACACATAACAAGTTTAGCATGTACTACTATATGAAACTCATTTCGGTGAACCAGTTCATTAGTAAGGTAGATAGGATTAAACTACCAAGTCTTCTATTGCCAAGTACTAGTACATAATAAAAGCATCAAACAAACATATATCTATGTCCTATGGTAGCAATGGAATCTTAAATTAGAACAATTGTTCTTCAGGTTTAGGCACTTGTTCTACATGAATAGAGTACAGTAAGACGCAATAATATAATACTTAAAAATAGAAAATAAGCTCATAGACCTTACCACATTCTTGGTTTGGGACCAGTACAGAACAAGGCGTTCCCAGTCATCGTCCAGTAAATGTGTCTCAGGAGAACGTAAGGGAATTTGATGAGTTTCTTTGCCGGTGAAGTACGTTTTCTTCAGGTAATTCCGATACTGCCACCAAGCATTCTTGAAGATAGCAGAGGTATTAGCACAGGTTACCTCATCCTGAGTATCCAAATCGGTCCTTCTCTATAGAGAAAAATGGGAAAATTTGTTGTATTATAACCATCATGGAGGTAGGATGTATGAGACGAAGCAAAGTAATTGCCATGAATAACATTACTTACACATAACTCCTGGACAAACACCTGCAACTGGCATTTTCCTTCATCTTCAGTATAATATTTTCAAGATGGGAAGATACGCACATACGATTTAACAACATCAAATGCGATAGATGTATTATGATTTCCGGGTAACATAATTATAGTATGAATAATAGACAATTATCATGAACAAGGAAATATAATAATAATCATTTCATTATTACCTCTAGGGCATATTTCCAACAAAGGTATCAATCCAGTAGGAGGCCACGCTCAAGTCCCTCGTACCTACACAAACAAATAAGAACCTTGCAACTAACGCGATAAAGGGGTTGTCAATCCCTTCACGACCACTTGCAAAAGTGAGATCTGATAGAGATGATAAGATAATATTTTTGGTATTTTTATGATAAAGACTAAAAGTAAAGAAAGCAAAAGAAACGGCGATAGAAATAGCTAGTTGACGGAAGATTAATATGATAGAAAATAGACCCGGGGGCCATAGGTTTCACTAGTGGCTTCTCTCAAGAGAGCATAAGTATTACGGTGGCTGAACAAAATACTGTCGACCAATTGATAGAATTGAGCATAGTTATAATAATATCTAGGCATCATCCTGTATATAGGCATCACGTCCGCGACAAGTAGACCGACTCCTGCCTGCATCTACTACTATTACTCCACACATCGACCGCTATCCAGCATGCATCTAGAGTATTAAGTTCATAAGAACACAGTAACGCATTAGGCAAGATGACATGATGTAGAGGGATAAACTCAAGCAATATGATATAAACCCCATCTTTTTATCCTCGATGGCAGAAATACAATACATGTCATTTCCCCTACTGTCACTAGGATCGAACACCGTAAGATTGAACCCAAAGCTAAGCACTTCTCCCATTGCAAGAAAGATCAATCTAGTAGGCCAAACCAAACTGATAATTCGAAGAGACTTGCAAAAACTAATCATACATAAAAGAATTCAGAGGAGAATCAAATATTTTTCATAGATAATCTTGATCATAAACCCACAATTCATCGGATTTCGACAAACACACTGCAAAAGAAGATTACATCGAATAGATCTCCAAGAGAATCGAGGAGAACTTTGTATTGAGATCCAAAGAGAGAGAAGAAGCCATCTAGCTAATAACTATGGACCCGAAGGTCTGAGGTAAACTACTCACACATCATCGGAGAGGCCATAGTGTGTATGTAGAAGCCCTCCGTGATCAATGCCCCCTCTGGCGGAGTGCCGGAAAAGGCCCCAAGATGGGATCTCACGAGTACAGAAGGTTGCAATGGTGGAAATAGGTCATCGTGGTGCTCCTGGATGGTTTCGGGGTACGTAGGTATATATAGGAGGAAGAAGTAGGTCGGTGGAGCTACAAGGGGCCCATGAGAGTGGGGGCGCACCTAGGGGGCAGGCACGCCTCCCTGCCTTGTGGCCTCCTCATTGTTTTCTGGACGTCCACTCCAAGTCCTCTGGATAACGTTTGTTCCGAAAATCATGTTCTCAAAGGTTTCATTCCGTTTGGACTCCGTTTGATATTCCTTTTCTGTGAAACACTGAAATAGGCACAAAAAAACAGCAATCTGGGATGGGCCTTGATACGTCTCCCACGTATCTATAATTTTTGATTGTTCCATGCTATTATATTATCTGTTTTGGATGTTTATGGGCTTTATTATGCACTTTTATATTATTTTTGGGACAAACCTATTAACCCAGAGCCCAGTGTCAGTTTCTGTTTTTCCCTTGTTTCAGTGTTTCGCAGAAAAGGAATATCAAACGGAGTCCAAATGGAATGAAACCTTCGGAAAAGTTATTTTTGGAACGGAAGCAATCCAGGGGACTTGGAGTGCATGTTAGGGAATCAACGAGGAAGGTACGAGGCAGGGGGCGCGCCCACCCCCCTGGGCGCGCCCTCCACCCTCGTAGGCCCCTCGTGGCTCCCCTGACGTATTTCTTCCTCCTATATATACTAATATACCCTAAAACCATCGGGGAACAGAATAGATCGGGAGTTCCGTCGCCGCAAGCCTTGCTACCTCTTGAGCTTGCGTTGGTTTTCCCCGAAGAGGAGAGGATGGTGCAGCAGAGTAGCGTAAGTATTTCCCTCACTTTTTGAGAACCAAGGTATCAATCCAGTAGGAGGCCACGCTCAAGTCCCGCGTACCTGCACAAAACGATAGCTACTCGCAACCAACGCGATTAGGGGTTGTCAATCCCTTCACGGTCACTTACGAGAGTGAGATCTGATAGAGATAATATTTTTGGTATTTTTGGTATAAAGATGCAAAGTGAAAAGTAAAAGGCAAAGTAAAAATGAAGCAAGATTAAAGTGATGGAGATTGATATGATGAGAACAGACCCGGGGGCCATAGGTTTCACTAGTGGCTTCTCTCAAGAGCATAAGTATTCTACGGTGGGTGAACAAATTACTGTTGAGCAATTGACAGAATTGAGCATAGTTATGAGAATATCTAGGCATGACCATGTATATAGGTATCACGTCCGTGACAAGTAGATCGAAACGATTCTATATCTACTACTATTACTCCACTCATCGACCGCTATCCAGCATGCATCTAGAGTATTAAGTTAAAAACAGAGTAACGCTTTAAGCAAGATGACATGATGTAGAGAGATAAATTCATGCAATATGAAATAAACCCCATCTTGTTATCCTCGATGGAAACGATACAATACGTGCCTTGCTGCCCCTTCTGTCACTGGGAAAGGACACCGCAAGATCGAACCCAAAGCTAAGCACTTCTCCCATGGCAAGAACTACCAATCTAGTTGGCCAAACCAAACGGATAATTCGAAGAGACTTGCAAAGATCACCAATCATACATAAAATAATTCAGAGAAGATTCAAATATTGTTCATAGATAGACTTGATCATAAACCCACAATTCATCGGTCTCAACAAACACACCCACAAAAAGAAGAAGATTACATCGAATAGATCTCCACAAGAGTGGGGGAGAACTTTGTATTGAGATCCAAAAAGAGAGAAGAAGCCATCTAGCTAATAACTATGGACCCAAAGGTCTGAGGTACACTACTCACACTTCATCGGAGAGGCTATGATGATGTAGAAGCCCTCCGTTATGACGGCCCTCTCCGGCGGAGCTCCGGAACAGGCCCCAAGATGGGATCTCATGGATACAGAAAGTTGCGGCGGTGGAATTAGGTTTTTGGCTCCTGTTCTGATCATTTGGGGGTACGTGGGTATATATAGGAGGAAGAAGTACGTCGGTGGAGCTTCGAGGGGCCCACGAGGCAGGGGGGCGCGCCCTAGGGGGGGCCCCCCACCCTCGTGACCGCCTCTTCGATGCCTTGGCGTAGGGTCCAAGTCTCTTGGGTCTTATTCGGGAATAAAATCACGTTCCAGAAAGGATTTTTCTGTTTGGACTACATTTGATATTCCGTTTCTTCGAAACACTGAAATAGGCAAAAAACAGCAATTCTGGGCTGGGCCTCCGGTTAATAGGTTAGTCCCAAAAATAATATAAAAGTGGAAAATAAAGCCCAATATAGTCCAAAACAGTAGATAATATAGCATGGAGAAATCAAAAATTATTGATACGTTGGAGACGTATAATGCATCCCCAAGCTTAATTCCTGCTCGTCCTCGAGTAGGTAAATGATAAAAAGAGAATGTTTGATGCGGAGTGCTACTTGGCATAATTTCAATGCAAAATTTCTTATTTGTGGTATGAATATTCAGATTAGAAAGATTCAAGACAAAAGTTCATATTGACATAAAGAATAATAATACTTCAAGCACACTAATAAAGCAATTATGTCTTCTCAAAATAACATGGCCAAAGAAAGTTATCCCTAGAAAATCATATAGTCTAGCTATGCTCTATCTTCACCACACAAAGTATTTAAATCATGCACAACCCCGATGACAAGCCAAGCAATTGTTTCATACTCCAACTTTTTCAAAACTTATTCAATCTTCACGCAATACATGAGCATGAGCCATGGATATAGCACTATGTGGAATAGAAGGGTGGTTGTGGAGAAGACAAAAAAGGGGAAGATAGTCTCACATCAACTAGGCGTATCAACGGGCTATGGAGATGCCCATCAATTGATATCAATGTGAGTGAGTAGGGATTGCCACGCAACGGATGCACTAGAGCTATAAGTATATGAAAGCTCATCAAAAGAAACTAAGTGGGTGTGCATCCAACTCGCTTGCTCACGAAGACCTAGGGCAATTTTGAGGAAGCCCATCATTGGAATATACAAGCCAAGTTCTATAATGAAAAATTCCCACTAGTATATGAAAGTGACAAAATGAGAGACTCTCTATCATGAAGATCATGGTGCTACTTTGAAGCACAAGTGTGGTAAAAGGATAGTAACGTTGTCTCTTCTCTCTTTTTCTCTCATTTTTTTATTTGGGCCTTTTTTCTTTTTTATGGCCTCTTTTTTTCGTCCGGAGTCTCATCCCGACTTATGGGGGAATCATGGTCTCCATCATTCTTTCCTCACTTGGGACAATGCTCTAAAAATTGATGGTCATCACACTTTTATTTTTCTTACAACTCAACAGTTACAACTCGATACTTAGAGCAAATATGACTCTATATGAATGCCTCCGGCGGTGTACCAGGATGTGCAATGAATCAAGAGTGACATGTATAAAAGAATTATCAACGGTGGCTTTGCCACAAATACGATGTCAACTACATGATCATGCTAGCAATATGAAAATAATGGAGCGTGTCATGATAAATGGAACGGTGGAAAGTTGCATGGCAATATATCTAGGAATGGCTATGAAAATGCCATGATAGGTAGGTATGGTGGCTGTTTTGAGGAAGGTATATGGTGGGTGTAAGATACCGGCGAAAGTTGCGCTGTATTAGAGAGGCTAGCAATGGTGGAAGGATGGGAAAAAGTGCATATAATCCATGGACTCAACATTAGTCATAAAGAACTCATATACTTATTGCAAAAATCTAGAAGTTATCAAAGCAAAGTATTACGCACATGCTCCTAGGGGGATAGATTGGTAGGAAAAGACCATCGCTCGTCCCCGACCGCCACTCATAAGGAAGACAATCAATAAATAAATTATGCTCCGACTTCATCACATAACGGTTCACCATACGTGCATGCTACGGGAATCACAAACTTCAACACAAGTATTCTTTAAATTCACAAGTACTAAACTAGCATAACTCTAATATTATCACCTCCATATCTCAAAACAATTATCATGCTTCAATCTTCTCTTAGTATTCAACGCACTCAAAAGAAAGTTTCACAAATCTTGAATACCAAGCATATTAATATTAAGCAAATTACCATGCTATTAAGACTCTCAAAATGATTTAAGTGAAGCATGAGAGATCAATAGTTTCTTTAAAACAAGCCACCACCGTGCTCTAAAATATCTAAGTGAAGCACATAGAGAAAAATTATAACACTCAAAAGATGTAAGTGAAGCACATAGAGCAAAACTACTTAGCTCAAAAGATATAAGTGAAGCACATAGAGTATTCTATCAAATTCCAATTTAAGTATGGCTCTCTCAAAAGGTGTGTACAGAAAGGATGATTGTGGCACACTAACAAACAAAGACACAAATAATCCAAGACGCTCCAAGCAAAACACATATCATGTTGGTGAATAAAAATATAGCTCCAAGTAAATTACCGATGGAAGTGGACGAAAGAGGGGATGCCTTCCGGGGCATCCCCAAGCTTTGACTTTTTGGTGTCCTTGGATTATCTTGGGGGTGCCATGGGCATCCCCAAGCTTAGGCTCTTGCCACTCCTTGTTCCATAATCCATCAAAAGAATTCACCCAAAACTTGAAAAATTCACAACACAAAACTCAATAGAAATCTCGTGACCTCCGTTAGAGAAAGAAAACAAAAGACCACTTCAAAGTACTGTAATGAACTCATTCTTTATTTATATTGGTGTTAAACCTACTGTATTCAAACTTCTCTATGGATTATAAACTATTTTACTAACCATAGATTCATCAAAATAAGCAAACAACACACAAAAACAGAATCTGTCAAAAACAGAATAGTCTGTAGTAATCTGTAACTAACGCAAACTTCTGGAATTCCAAAAAATGTACCAAACTTAGACGACCTAGACAATTTGTTTGTTGATCAGCATCCATTGGAATCAGTATTTTATCACGTTCTGATGATGTTTAACAATTCGGGCACTGAACGCAAAGTTTTTGGAAATTACACCAAGATCAAATAACTATCATCCAAGAAGGTCCAATAGGTCTAACTTGGCACAAACACTAATTAAAAGACAAAACCACATCCAAACAGAAGGTAGATGGGTTATTTATTCCCTAACAGAAGAAAAACACAAAAAAACTAAAAATAAAATTGGGTTGCCTCCCAACAAGCGCTATCGTTTAACGCCCCTAGCTAGGCATAAAAGCGAGGATAGATCTAGGTATTGCCATCTTTGGCAGGCAATTCTTCAATGAGGCATCTACCTTTCTTAGAGATCTCTTTCTTTTTAGTAATTATCAAACTTTTAGGCACAAGATCGAAAAATTCATTTGTAGCTAAAGGTTCCTTAATGAAAGCCAAAATGTCAGGATAAATACTTATAGATTTAAGATCCGCAGTTTCCTTACTAGATGATTCACCCTTATTCTTAGGAACATACATAAGCTTAGAAATTTTAGTAGGAGGACTAGGAGTATTCTTTACGGAAGAAAAAGTGGTTCCCAAGTTAGTAATGATACCCTCAAGTTTATCGATTCTAGAGGAATCTAGATCTATTTTCTCATTAACCATGGGTTCCTTATCCTTAATATTTTTCAAAGTCATTCCTACCTTAGATCCATATTGAGTAATTTGATTATGGATCTTTTTATCTAGATTTTCAATGGACTCAATGGTAGCAACTTTGTTTTCAATAATTTCAAGCCTTTGCATAACATGCTCCAAAGTTAAAATAGTTCCATTAACAAAAAGAGGTGGTGAGCCAAATAAATCTATCATAGCATTATAAGAATCAAAAGTATGGCTACCCAAGAGATTCTCTCTGGTAATGGTATCAAGGATATATCTATACCAAGGACTAGCACCTACATAAAAATTGCGAAGAAGAACTGAAGTAGATTGCTTCCTGGTAGCTCTGTTTTGAGCATTGCAAATTCTATACCAAGCGTCTTTCAGATTTTCTCCCTCCCTTTGTTTAAAATTTAGAACTTCGTTCTCTGGAGATAACGGAGAAGAAGTAAGACTAGCCACGACGACAAGGCAAGCGAAAAAAAGGAAAACGGAGAAAGAGAAGGAGAAGGAGAAGGAGAAGGAGAAGGAGAAGGAGAAAGAGAGGGCGAATAAAACGACAAGGGTGAAGTGGGGGAGAGGAAAACGAGAGGCAAATGGCAACTAATGTAATGCGAGAGATAGGGATTGTGATGGGTACTTGGTATGTTGACTTTTTGCGTAGACTCCTCGGCAACGGCGCCAGAAATTCTTCTTGCTACCTCTTGAGCTTGCGTTGGTTTTTCCCGAAGAGGAGAGGATGATGCAGCAGAGTAGCGTAAGTATTTTCCTCAGTTTTTGAGAACCAAGGTATCAATCCAGTAGGAGGCCACGCTCAAGTCCCTCGTACCTGCACAAAACGATAGCTACTCGCAACCAACGCGATTAGGGGTTGTCAATCCCTTCACGGTCACTTACGAGAGAGAGATCTGATAGAGATAATATTTTTGGTATTTTTGGTATAAAGATGCAAAGTGAAAAGTAAAAGGCAAAGTAAAAACAAAGCAAGATTAAAGTGATGGAGAATTATATGATGAGAATAGACCCGGGGGCCATAGGTTTCACTAGTGGCTTCTCTCAAGAGCATAAGTATTCTACGGTGGGTGAACAAATTACTGTTGAGCAATTGACAGAATTGAGCATAGTTATGAGAATATCTAGGCATGATCATGTATATAGGCATCACGTCCGTGACAAGTAGATCGAAACGATTCTGCATCTACTACTATTACTCCACTCATCGACCGCTATACAACATGCATCTAGAGTATTAAGTTAAAAACAGAGTAACGCTTTAAGCAAGATGACATGATGTAGAGAGATAAATTCATGCAATATGAAATAAACCCCATCTTGTTATCCTCGATGGAAACGATACAATACGTGCCTTGCTGCCCCTTCTGTCACTGGGAAAGGACACCGCAAGATCGAACCCAAAGCTAAGCACTTCACCCATGGCAAGAACTACCAATCTAGTTGGCCAAACCAAACGGATAATTCGAAGAGACTTGCAAAGATAACCATTCATACATAAAAGAATTCAGAGAAGATTCAAATATTGTTCATAGATAGACTTGATCATAAACCCACAATTCATCGGTCTCAACAAACACACCCGCAAAAAGAAGAAGATTACATCGAATAGATCTCCACAAGAGAGGGGGAGAACTTTGTATTGAGATCCAAAAAGAGAGAAGAAGCCATCTAGCTAATAACTATGGACCCGAAGGTCTGAGGTACACTACTCACACTTCATCGGAGAGGCTATGATGATGTAGAAGCCCTCCGTGATGACGGCCCTCTCCGGCGGAGCTCCAGAACAGGCCCCAAGATGGGATCTCGTGGATACAGAAAGTTGCGGCGGTGGAATTAGGTTTTTGGCTCCTGTTCTGATCGTTTGGGGGTACGTGGGTATATATAGGAGGAAGAAGTATGTCGGTGGAGCTTCGAGGGGCCCACGAGGCAGGGGGCGCGCCCTAGGGGGGCGCCCCCCATCCTCGTGACCGCCTCTTCGATGCCTTGGCGTAGGGTCCAAGTCTCCTAGGTCTTATTCGGGAAGAAAATCACGTTCCAGAAAGGATTTTTCTGTTTGAACTTCGTTTGATATTCCGTTTCTTCGAAACACTGAAATAGGCAAAAAACAGCAATTCTGGGCTGGGCCTCCGGTTAATAGGTTAGTCCCAAAAATAATATAGAAGTGGAAAATAAAGCCCAATATAGTGCAAAACAGTAGATAATATAGCATGGAGCAATCAAAAATTATAGATACGTTGGAGACGTATCAAGCCTCTGTAGCCACCAAAAACCAATCGGGACCCTACCGGAGGGGGGATCCCTCACCGGTGGCCATCTTCATCATCCCGGCGCTCTCCATGACGAGGAGGGAGTAGTTCACCCTTGGGGCTGAGGGTATGTACCAGTAGCTATGTGTTTGATCTCTCTCTCTCTCTCTCGTGTTCTTGAGGTGGTACGATCTTGATGTATCGCGAGCTTTGCTATTATAGTTGGATCTTATGATGTTTCTCCCCCTCTACTCTCTTGTAATGGATTGAGTTTTCCCTTTGAAGTTGTCTTATCGGATTGAGTCTTTAACGATTTGAGAACACTTGTTGTATGTCTTGCCGTGTGTATCTGTGGTGACAATGGGATATCACGTGATCCACTTGATGTATGTTTTGGTGATCAACTTGTGGGTTTTGCCCATGAACCTATGCATAGGGGTTGGCACACGTTTTCGTCTTGACTCTCCGTTAGAAACTTTGGGGCACTCTTTGAGGTTCTATGTGTTGGTTGAATAGATGAATCTGAGATTGTGTGATGCATATCGTATAATCATACCCACGGATACTTGAGGTGACATTGGGGTATCTAGGTGACATTAGGGTTTTGGTTGATTTGTATCTTAAGGTGTTATTCTAGTACGAACTCTATGATAGATTGATCCGAAAGAATAACTTTGAGGTGGTTTCGTACCCTACCATTATATCTTCGTTTGTTCTCCGCTATTAGTGACTTTGGAGTGACTCTTTGTTGCATGTTGAGGGATAGTTATATGATCCAATTATGTTATTATTGTTGAGAGAACTTGCACTGGTGAAAGTATGAACCCTAGGCCTTGTTTCCTAGCATTGCAATACCGTTTACGCTGACTTTTATCATTAGTTACCTTGCTGTTTTTATATTTTCAAATTACAAAAACCTATATCTACCATCCATATTGCACTTGTATCACCATCTCTTCACTGAACTAGTGCACCTGTACAATTTACCATTGTATTGGGTGTGTTGGGGACACAAGAGACCTTTTGTTATTTGGTTGCAGGGTTGTTTGGGAGAGACCATCTTCATCCTACGCCTCCCACGGATTGATCAACCTTAGGTCATCCACTTGAGGGAAATTTTCTACTGTTCTACAAACCTCTGCACTTGGAGGCCCAACAACGTCTACAAGAAGAAGGTTGTGTAGTATAAATCAAGCTCTTTTCTAGCACCGTTGCCGGGGAGGCTAGGTAAGCGGCACTCACACCCCGTCAACTAAGCTCTTTTCTAGCGCCATTGCCGGGGAGGTTAGTGCTTGAAGGTATATCTTAAGGCTATTTCTTGTTTTATCACTAGTTTAGTTTATAAAAGAAAACTACAAAAAAATGGAATTGAGGGTGCCTCATATGCTTCATCTTTTTAATATCTTTCGTGAAAATGATGGTAAGGAAAATTGTGCTCAAGTACTAGAAGAAGAAATCTATAAAATGTTTGGCACTAAATCTTTATAAGATGAGCATGATTGCATTGTTGTTAGTATGAATGCCTTGAATACCCATGATGCTAATGATATGCAAAGCCACAAGCTTGGGGATGCTATGTTTGATGAAGATGATATGTTTAGTCCCCCGAGTTTTGATGAGCAAATTTATTATGATGAAAGCATGCATCATATTTATGATGATTATTGTGATGACATGTATGCTATAAAGAATAAAGATAACCATGAAACTTTTCATCATGATTTTAATTTTCAATTGGATTGTGCTTCACATGATAGTTATTTTGTTGAGTTTGCTCCCACTACTATTGATGAGAATAAATTTGCTTATGTGGAGAGTAGTAAAATTTCGATGCAAGTAGATCATGAAAAGAATGCTTTATGTGCTGGTTATATTGTTGAATTTATTCACGATGCTACTGAAAATTATTATGAGGGAGGAATATATGCTTGTAGGAATTGCAATAATTACAAGTTTCCTCTCTATGTTCTTAAAATCTTGAAGTTATGCTTGTTTTGCCATCCTACGATAGTTGATTATTGTTCCCATAAGTTGTTTGCTCACAAAATACGTATGCATAGGAAGTGGGTTATACTTAAATGTGATAGCTAGTCATATTCTTCATGATTCCCTGTTTATGTTTCAATTCCTATCTTTTATGTGAGCATCATTGAAATCATCATGCCTAGCTAGGGGCGTTAAATGATAGCGCTTGTTGGGAGGCAACCCAATTTTACTTTAGTTTCTTGCTTTTTTGGTTATGTTTAGGAATAAATAATCTATCTAGCCTCTGGTTGGATTTGTTTTTATGTTTTAATTAGTGTTTGTGCCAAGTAAGACCTATAGGATCTTCTTGGATGATAGTTATTTGATCTTGCTGAAAATTCCAGAAACTTTCTGTTCACTAAAACAATTGTTAAAAATCACCAGAACGTGGTAAAATACTGATTCCAATTGCAGAAGATAAATAAACAAATTATCTAGGTCTTCCTATTTTAGTATAATTTTTGTTGTTCCAGAAGTTTGCGTTAGTAACAGATTACTACAGACTGTTCTGTTTTTGACAGATTCTGTTTTTCGTGTGTTGTTTGCTTATTTTGATGAATCTATGGCTAGTAAAAGAGTTTATAAACCATAGATAAGTTGGAATACAGTAGGTTTAAAAAATATATAAATAAATAATGAGTTAATTAAAATACCTTTAAGTGGTGTTTTGTTTTCTTTCGCTAACGGAGCTTACGAGTTTTCTGTTGAGTTTTGTGTTGTGAAGTTTTCAAGTTTTGGGTAAAGATTTGATGGACTATGGAATAAGGAGTGGCAAGAGCCTAAGAATGGGGATACCGAAGGCACCTCAAGGTAATATTCAAGGATAACCAAGAGCCTAAGCTTGGGGATGCCCCGGAAGGCATCCCCTCTTTCGTCTTCGTTCATCGGTAACTTTACTTGGAGCTATATTTTTATTCACCACATGATATGTGTTTTTATTGAAGCGTCATTTTATTTTCTTTAGCTTTGATTGCTGTTTGAATAAAGTACCAAGATCTGAAATCCTTAAATGTTAGAGAGTCTTCACATAGTTGCATAATTATTCAACTACTCATTGATCTTCACTTATATCTTTCGGGGTAGTCTGTCGTTTGCTCTAGTGCTTCACTTATAGCTTTTAGAGCACAATGGTGGTTTTATTTTGATGAAATAGATGAACTCTCATGCTTCACTTATATTATTTTGAGAGTCTTTAGAACAGCATGGTAATTTTCTTTGGTTATGAATTTAGTCCTAATATGATGGGCATCCAAGAGAGATATAATAAAAACTTTCATAATAAGTGCATTGAATACTAAGAGAAGTTTGGTACTTGATGATTGTTTTGAGATATGAAGATATTGATATTACTGTTGTGCTAGTTGAGTAATTGTGAATTTGAGAAATACTTGTGTTGAAGTTTGCAAGTCCCGTAGCATGCACGTATGGTAAACGTTATGTAACAAATTTGAAACATGAGGTGTTCTTTGATTGTCATCCTTATGAGTGGCGGTCAGGGACGAGCGATGGTCTTTTCCTACCAATGTATCCCCCTAGGAGCATGCGCATAGTGCTTGGTTTTTGATGACTTGTATATTTTTGCAATAAGTATGTGAGTTCTTTATGACTAATGTTGAGTTCATGGATTATACGCACACTAGTAGAAAACAGGGCTTTGGTCCAGGCCGGCTCAGCCCATTAGTCCCGGTTCAGTCCAGAACCGGGACCAATGTGGGCATTGGTCCCGGTTCATGAGCCCAGGGGGCCGGCCGGGCCACGTAGGCCATTGGTCCCGGTTCATCTAGACCTTTTGGTCCCGGTTGGTGGGATGAACAGGGACCAATGGGCCTCGCTCCTGGCCCACCACCATTGGTCCCGGTTGGTGGCTTGAACCGGGACCAAAGGCTCCCCGTTAGTTCCGGCTCATGCCACCAACCGGTACCAATGAGGTGCCTATATATACCCCTCGCTCGCGAGCAGAGCACCCCGGTGCTTTGTTTTTCTCTGGCCGAGGGGGAGAGGAATTGGTGGTGCTCTAGCTCACCTCCTATGCACACAAGGTGTTCGATGGAATGCCCGAGCCACACTACTTAAGCTTTCTTCTCTCCAAGCTCCATTTTCCATAATATTTGTCTAGGTTTAGCGGTCCGTCACGCCCCGTCCCCGTCTTCACCGCCGTCGATCACACGCGCCGAGCTCATCGCCGGCACCACCATGCTGAGCCTCTTGTTTTATCTTCTTTCTGAAAGGAAAAGTATTCTTACTTGCATGTTTACATAGATACTTGTATTATTTTCTTACTTTTATTATTGCATCTTATATAGTGCGATGGTTTTGGTATCCGCCCCCATTGGCCCTCGTCCTGTCTATGATTCGGATGTGGTATATATATTATCTTTATAACTATTGGTTCATTTATTGTTTATGAAAATTATGCCGACCAACGTGACATAGATTTTATTTATGTAGGATGTATGTGAATCGGAAATGCCAACCGACCCTATTGTCGAGAGGTTAAATTTAGTTGAAGAAGAAAATAATTTGTTGAAGGAAAAAATAAAAAAAATTGAGGAGGAGAAGATGATATTGGAGTTGCATGTTGCGGATGTCGTCGATGATCACAAGATCAATATGGATGCAATGCGCTTGAAGATTAGAAAGATTAGAAAATATGCGATTCATATCGAGGCTTGGTATCATTATGCCGTTGGATCAATTGTTACCTTGGTTGCGATTATGATCGCATTTGTTTTCGCATTGAAATGTTTTACATAGTTTCAATGTATGGTTTAATTAATTAGATTCTCTGGAGAGCTATATGTTGTTAGATGAGAACTATGTATGCACTTTGGTTTTAATGTGATGACGAACTTCTATTAATTTGGACACTTAATTATATATAATGCACGCAGATGAACCGGCAATGGATGTACGGTGACAGACACACCCGCGAGTACATTAAGGGCGTGCATGAGTTTCTCGAAGCGGCTGAGGCAAACAAGCAGAATGGTTTTATGTGTTGTCCATGCACTGAATGTGGGAATACGAGGTCTTACTCTAACCGGAAAATCCTTCACTCCCACCTGCTTTACAAGGGTTTCATGCCACACTATAATGTTTGGATGAGGCACGGAGAAATAGGGGTTATGATGGAAGACGGCGAAGAAGAAGAGTACGATGACAACTATGTGCCCCGTGAATACGGTGATGCTGCAATGGGGGGAGCTGGTCAAGATCAAGAGGAACCAGACGATGTGCCCAATGATGCTGCAACGGGTGAAGCTGCTGAAGATCAAGAGGAACCAGACGATGTGCCCGATGATTGTGATCTCCGCTGGGTCATTGTCGATGCAAGGACGCAATGCGAAAGTGAAAAGGAGAAGCTGAAGTTCGATCGCATGTTAGAGGATCACAAAAAAGGGTTGTACCCCAATTGCGAAGATGGCAACACAAAGCTCGGTACCGTACTGGAATTGCTGTAGTGGAAGGCAGAGAATGCTGTGGCTGACAAAGGATTTGAGAAGCTACTGAAAATATTGAAGAAGAAGCTTCCAAAGGATAACGAATTGCCCGACAGTACATACGCAGCAAAGAAGGTCGTATGCCCTCTAGAATTGGAGGTGGAGAAGATACATGCATGCCCTAATGACTGCATCCTCTACCGCGGTGCATACAAGGATCTGAACGCATGCCCGGTATGCGGTGCATTGCGGTATAAGATCGGACGAGATGACCCTGGTGATCTTGACGGCGAGCCCCCCAGGAAGAGGGTTCCTGCGAAGGTGATGTGGTATGCTCCTATAATACCACGGTTGAAACATCTGTTCAGAAACGAAGAGCATGCCAAGTTGATGCGACGGCACAGTGAGAACCGAAAGAAAGATGGGAAGTTGGGAGCACCCGCTGACGGGTCGCAGTGGAGAAAAATCGAGAGAAAGTACTGGGATGAGTTTGCAAAGGACCCAAGGAATGTATGGTTTGCTTTAAGCACGGATGGCATTAATCCTTTCGGGGAGCAGAGCAGCAATCACAGCACCTGGCCCGTGACTCTATGTATGTATAACCTTCCTCCTTGGATGTGCATGAAGCGGAAGTTCATTATGATGCCAGTTCTCATCCAAGGCCCTAAGCAACCCGGCAACGAAATTGATGTGTACTTAAGGCCATTAGTTGAAGAACTTTTACAGTTGTGGAATGGAAACGGTGTACGTACGTGGGATGAGCACAGACAGGAGGAATTTAACCTTAAGGCGTTGCTGTTCGTGACCATCAATGATTGGCCCGCTCTCAGTAACCTTTCAGGATAGACAAACAAAGGATACCACGCATGCACGCACTGTTTAGATGACACTGAAAGTATATACCTGGACAAATGCAGGAATAATGTGTACCTGGGCCATCGTCGATTTCTTCCGACCAACCATCAATGTCGAAAGAAAGGCAAGCATTTCAAAGGCGAGGCAGATCACCGGAAGAAGCCCGCCATGCGCACCGGTGATCACGTGCTTGCTATGGTCAATGATTTACACTACGTAATCTTTGGAAAGGGTCCTGGTGGACTAGCTATTCCGAATGACGCTGAGGGACACGCACCCATGTGGAAGAAGAAATCTATATTTTGGGACCTACCCTACTGGAAAGACCTAGAGGTCCGCTCCTCAATCGACGTGATGCACGTGACGAAGAACCTTTGCGTGAACCTGCTAGGCTTCTTGGGCGTGTATGGGAAGACAAAAGATACACCTGAGGCACGGGAGGACCTGCAACGTTTGCACGAAAAAGACGGCATGCCTCCGAAGCAGTATAAAGGTCCTGCCAGCTACGCTCTTACGAAAGAAGAGAAAGAAATCTTCTTTGAATGCCTGCTCAGTATGAAGGTCACGACTGGCTTCTCGTCGAATATAAAGGGAATAATAAATATGCCAGAGAAAAAGTTTCAGAACCTAAAGTCTCATGACTGCCACGTGATTATGACGCAACTGCTTCCGGTTGCATTGAGGGGGCTTCTACCGGAAAACGTCTGATTAGCCATTGTGAAGCTATGTGCATTCCTCAATGCAATCTCTCAGAAGGTGATCGATCCAGAAATCGTACCAAGGCTAAGGAGTGATGTGGCGCAATGTCTTGTCAGTTTCGAGCTGGTGTTCCCACCATCCTTCTTCAATATCATGACGCACATCCTAGTTCATCTAGTCGACGAGATTGTCATCCTGGGGCCCGTATTTCTACACAATATGTTCCCCTTTGAGAGGTTCATGGGAGTCCTAAAGAAATATGTCCGTAACCGCGCTAGGCCAGAAGGAAGCATCTCCATGGGCCATCAAACAGAGGATGTTATCGGGTTTTGTGTTGACTTCATTCCTGGCCTTAAGAAGATACGTCTCCCTAAATCGCGGTATGAGGGGAGACTGACTGGAAAAGGCACTCTTGTAAGAGACTCAATAATATGCAGGGACGAATATTCTTGGTCTCAAGCACACTACACATTTCTACAGAACTCTACCTTGGTGACCCCGTATGTCGATGAACACAAGAACAGTCTGCGCTCCAAACACCCGGAGCAGTGCGACGACTGGATTACATGTGAACACATCAGGACTTTCAGAAGTTGGTTGGAAACACGTCTCAGAGGTGACAACACTGTTTTTGATGAGTTGTATTTGTTGTCCAGGGGACCATCTTTGACTGTATTGACTTACAAAGGATACGAGATAAATGGGAATACATTTTACATGATCGCCCAAGATCAAAAGAGCACCAACCAAAACAGCGGTGTCCGCTTTGATGCAGCAACCGAGAGCGGAAAGGACACATATTATGGTTACATAGTGGACATATGGGAACTTGACTACGGACCTGATTTTAAGGTCCCTTTGTTTAAGTGCAAATGGGTCAATCTGTTAGGCGGCGGGGTACAGGTAGACCCACAGTACGGAATGACAACAGTGGATCTGAAAAATCTTGGGTACACTGACGAACCGTTCGTCCTAGCCAATGATGTGGCACAGGTTATCTATGTGAAGGACATGTCTACCAAACCGAGAAAAAGAAAAGATAAGGAAGCGAATACATCATATGATGAGCCAAAGCGCCACATAGTTCTTTCAGGAAAAAGGGACATCCTGGGAGTGGACGGCAAGACAGACATGTCTGAAGATTATGAAAAGTTTCATGAAATTCCTCCCTTCAATGTCAAGGCTGACCTAAGCATCCTGATAAACAATGAAGATTATCCATGGTTACGGCGCAATAAGCAAATGACACAAGCGAAGAAAAAGTGAAGACTTTCTCCCGCAACTTTGTAACACATGAACATGCTACCATTGTCCGTTTTGTACATGCACATGCTATGTGGGTGAAATTATGATACCATCCCAACTTTCAACTTTTTCAGAGTTCATTTGAAATGCTTTCATGTATTATGGTTCGGCCCTCGTAATACCATGACCATTAGTCCCTGGCCCATGCCAACTTTCAACTTTCAACTTTCTAAAACTAATGGCACTAACAGAAAGTTTATAATTTTGCTCCTCGCCCACCGGTTTATAAGCCCTTCCCTCTCTGCCTTGTTGAGCTCCTCTCAAAGTGAAAATAGATGCCCTAATAGAGAAAAGTTTAACCTAAATTCATAGTGAATTTCTCTGAAATTCATAGAAATTTACTAGGAATTTAGGTTGAATTTTCTCTATAAGCGCATCTATTCTCATTTTTTTAGTAAGTTAATCACAAACTTGTGATTCAAACAATTTTCAAAGAATTCAAATTTTAACTATTCAAATTTGAAAACTAATGGCACTAACAGAAAGTTTATAATTTTTCTAAAACTAATGGCACTAACAGAAAGTTTATAATTTTGCTAACCTAAAAGCAAACAGAATTAAAAATTAAATCAAAAAACAAAAGAAAATAAATAATGCAAAAAACAAATCAGAAAAACAGGAAAAAACTATTTTTATAGTAAAGTTAATCACAAAATAAAATAAATAAAGCAATAAAGAAAACTAAAAAACTAAAAAAGTGTTTTCAAATTCGAAAAATAATGGCACTAACAGAAAGTTTATAATTTTTCTAAAACTAATGGCACTAACAGAAAGTTTATAATTTTGCTAACCTAAAAGCAAACAGAATTAAAAATTAAAGCAAAAAACAAAAGAAAATAGATAATGCAAAAAACAAATCAAAAAAACAGGAAAAACTATTTTTATATTAAAGTTAATCACAAAATAAAATAAATAAAGCAACAAAGAAAACAAAAAAACTAAAAAATTATTTTCAAATTTAAAAACTAATGGCATTAACAAAAAGTTTATAATTTTTCTAAAACTAAAAGCATAAAGAATTAAAAAATAAAGCAAAAAACAAAAGAAAATAAATAAAGCAACAAAAAAACAAAAAATGCCACCTACTGGGCCACCACAGCCTGAATACGACTAGAAACCCTACCATGGGCCAGGATTCAGGCCCGCAGCAGGCCCAGTAGGCCCACAGGCATTGCAGTGACAGATTAGGCCCGAAAGCCTGCAGTTGAGAGGAGCTCGAGAGGGTGGGCGCAGCAGCGCTTATAAACCACTCCCGAGCCCTCTCAACTAGCGAGGTGGGACAAAACTTTTGGCCGCGGGGCAGCACAAGGCCATTGGTCCCGGTTGGTGGCACCAACCAGGACTAAAGGGGGGCATTGGTCACGGTTCACCAACCGGGACCATAGGCCTCTGCTTCCCGCCCTTTCGGCTGCTGAAAAGAGACCTATGGTCCCGGTTGGTGGCACGAACCGGGACCAAAGGGGGGCTTTGGTCACGGTTCGTGCCACGAACCGGGACCATTGCTCTGGGTATATAAGGTAGCACTTGTGAAAATTTCGCCAACCGCTCCCATTCGCCCCCGACGCCCCCAGGACGTTCGTCGTCGTCGTCGCCGCCCCGAGCCCGTCGTCGCCCGCTTCCCGTCGCCGCCGCAGGCCTTGTCCCCGCCGCTGCTTGCGCCGTCGCTGGCCTCCTCCTCGTCGCTGCGTGCGCCATCTCCGGCCCCCTCCCCGTCGCCCCACGCCGCGTCGTCGGCCTCCCCCGCGCCGTCGCCGGCCTCCTCCCCATCCCCGGCCTCCTCCCTGTCGGGCCCCCAGTGAGCTCCCCCCTTCCCATCGATCCATGTCGCTCTGACCATCGCCGCCGCCGCTGCTCTCTGTGTGTGATAAAAATTCTCATATGTGTATGTATATGCTCATATGTATTTGGATTTGGCTATGTATGTATGTATATGCTCATATGTATGTATGTATGTATATGCTCTCTGTATATGGATCTGGCTATGTATATGCTCTCTGTATATGCTCATATGTATGTATGTTCATATAGCATTTTTTCTATATATGAATTATTTTTTTGTTCATGGATATATGCTAAAGAAAACGAGGGGGGTGATAGATGATGATGAGGGGTCGAGAGGGGGACGAGAGGTCGAGAGGGGTCGAGGGGAGAGAAAAAATGTTATCAGGGACGAGGGTCGTCGAGGGGTCGAGAGAGGGACGAGGGGTCGAGAGGGGTACGAACCGGGACCAATACTCTATGTATATAAGCAGGACTTAGAAAGAAGAGGAAAGGAAGAAGAGGAGAAATAAATAATAAGAAGAAAAAAGAAGAAAAAGAAGAGGAGAAGAAGAAAGGAATAGTGGAGAAGAAGAGAAAATAGAATATATTCTATTTTTTCTTCTTCTCCACTATTCCTTTCTTCTTCTCCTCTTTTTTTTCTTCGATCTTCTCCTCTAGGTATTCCTTTCTTCTTCTCCTCTTTCTTCTTCTTCTTCTTCTTCTTCTTCTTCTTAATTTTTATCGGGAACGAGGGTGTTGAGGATCGCCGAGGGGTCGAGGGTCGGGAACTAGGGTAGAGGGTCGAGGGTCGTTAAGGGGTCAAGGGTCGAGGGTTTCAGGGTCGAGGGTTCGAGGGTTCTATAGGGTCGAGGGTCGAGGGTTCCAGGGTCATCTAGGGGTCGAGGGTTCCAGGATCGTCGAGGGTTCGAGGGGTCGAGGATCGCCGAGGGGTCGAGAGAGGTTTCCTAGTGTCAAAGTATTGAAGAAATCCATGCCTTCATCATTAGCCGGAAGTAAACAGGGCATGACGAAGTCCTCCAAAATTATTTTGGAATGGTGTCCTGGATAGGATAATTTGCCTTTTTGTATGAATTTCAGCAAAGGCCTTCCAAATAACGATATTTGGAAGGTTCTTGCTGAACTTTGTACCAAAAAGCGAATTATCCTATATGCGACTCCGTTCCAAAATAACTTTGGAGAGCTTCGTACCATCATGCACCTGTTACTTTCGCCTAATGATGAAGACATGGTTTTGTTGAATCCTTTGACACTAGGCAACCTCCCGACCCATCGGCGATCCTCTCGAACATGAGAGGAAGAAGAGGATCGCCTAGGGGTCGAGGGTTCCAGGGTCGTCGAGGGTTCGAGGGGTCGAGGATCGCCGAGGGGTCGAGAGAGAGATTTCCTAGTGTCGAAGTATTGAAGAAATCCATGGCTTCATCATTAGCCAGAAGTAACCAGGGCATGACGAAGTCCTCCAAAGTTATTTTGGAATGGTGTCCCGGATAGGATAATTTGCCTTTTTGTATGAATTTCAGCAAAGGCCTTCCAAATAATGATATTTGGAAGGTTCTTGCTGAACTTTGTACCAAAAAGCAAATTATCCTATCTAGGACTCCGTTCCAAAATAACTTTGGAGAGCTTCGTACCATCATGCACCTGTTACTTTCGCCTAATGATGAAGACATGGTTTTGTTGAATCCTATGACACTAGGCAACCTCCCGACCCCTCGGCGATCCTCTCGAACATGAGAGGAAGAAGAGGATCGCCGAGGGGTCGAGGGTTCCAGGGTCGTCGAGGGTTCGAGGGGTCGAGGATCGCCGAGGGGTCGAGAGAGAGATTTCCTAGTGTCAAAGTATTGAAGAAATCCATGGCTTCATCATTAGCCAGAAGTAACCAGGGCATGACGAAGTCCTCCAAAGTTATTTTGGAATGGTGTCCCGGATAGGATAATTTGCCTTCTTGTATGAATTTCAGCAAAGGCCTTCCAAATAACAATATTTGGAAGGTTCTTGCTGAACTTTGTACCAAAAAGCGAATTATCCTATCTAGGACTCCGTTCCAAAATAACTTTGGAGAGCTTCATACCATCATGCACCTGTTACTTTCGCCTAATGATGAAGACATGGTTTCGTTGAATCCTTTGACACTAGGCAACCTCCCGACCCCTCGGCGATCGTCTCGAACATGAGAGGAAGAAGAGGATAAAAAAATAAGAGGAAGAAGAAAAAAAAGAGGAGAAGAAAGAATAGAAAAGAGGAGAAGAAAGAATAGAGGAGTTCTTCTCCTCTATTCTTTCTTCTCCTCTTTTTTTTCTTCTTCTTCCTCTTTTTTTTATCGGGAACGAGGGTCGTCGAGGGACATAGATGTAGTGTCGTCGTTGTCGATATATACCCCCTCCCGATAGCTTCAACATGTGGGGGGGTCGATATTACCCCCTCCTTGAAGCGTTCTCGAGGCTACCCCAAACCCTTGAAGCATTGTCGAGGCCACCCCAAACCCTAGAGAAGCAGCGTCGAGGCCACTAATTAATATATATGATTCCTTACTATGATTAGGTAGCTAGTTCTACGTTTGCCACTAATATATCCATCTATCATGTTTTAATAATAATTGCCATGTTGTAAATATTTGTAGAAACTATGGACACTGCCCAAGACGAAGCAAAAGAAGCGTTGTTGAGGGACATAATCGCAGAAGGAAGTGATGCCGTCTCGTTGTTTCTCAACGACACCGATGGTCTGGAAGGAGAGGGTGAAGAAGCTTGCTATGGTGACCTAATGCCAGTGCAAGAAGAACATGAGGACGGCTCCGGCGACCCAATGCCGGTGCAAGAAGGAGACCGTGATGACGGCTCCGGTGACCGAACCGAGTCCGGCCAGGTATATATATTAGTTAATCCTGTGCTGACTAGCTGATTGATGCATTCATTGTTTTGGTATGTACACATATTAATTAAGTCTTTGTTCTTTTTTCTAGCCCTCCGGATCAAGCACAACTTCGGTAAAAGAGATGAGGCCCGAAGAAAAAGTTGAGCTCGGATGAAAGGTTTGAGATCATAGCAATCGCGCCCGACGGCCAACCGATTGAACCCATCCGAACAAAGAACGCATTTGTTGCTCAGTGCGGGGTTCTGGTTAGGAACAAGATCCCGATAAGCATCCAACAATGGTTTAAGCCGGGTACAGAAGACCCTGAGGTGTCTTATGTCAATGATATGCAGAAAAATGATCTTTGGACTGAGCTAAAGTCAAATTTCACCCTACCGCCAGAGGATAAATCCAGAGAACCCAGTTAAAGAGCAATTAATCAAGTCTTTTGCTCTTAAGATGATGGCATAACTATTCAGGAGGTGGAAGAAAGAGCTGAATAAGTTTGTCGAAAATAATGAGACACCAGAATTCAAGGGCAGATATGAGAAGATCAGAGATCACTGGCCCGCATTTGTGGCCCACAAGACATCAGAAAAGAGTAAGAAGATGTCGGCGGCAAACAAGCAAAATGCTGCGAAGAAGAAGCTTCACCATCGCACGGGGTCAGGTGGCTACCTCGTAGCCCGGCCTAAGTGGGCCAAGACTGAGAATGATCTGGTTGATAAAGGGATCGAACCAGAGACAATTAACTTGCCAGACCGTTGCCGGACTTGGTTCTTTAGGGCTGGCGGAACCTTGGACCCTGTAACAGGGAAGTGCATTTGGACGAACGATCAAATGGACATACCAGTCAGGAAGCTTAAGCAGTATATCGAAGCAGCGCAGGAAGGGACGTTCTTTCCAGACAGAGAGAACGACGAGCTCACAATGGCCCTCGGGAATCCTGAGCACCCTGGACGGACACGAGGCACGCCAGGCTCCATTCCGTGGAAGGTTGGGTTTCCGGACGCAGGCGGTTATAAATCCCATGAGAGGAGGAAAAAAGTGCAGCAGACCCAAATTCAAGCACTGCAAGCAAGGGTAGACGCGATAGAGGAACGAGAAGCAAATCGCAGCAAACGTACTGCCGAAGCTTCCCCCGAAGCTACCCCGCCATCTCAGCGCAGAAGCAGCGTGGCTTCCACCGAGCTGCTCCAGCCGGAGCATGCCTTGACGGCTCCTGCCAGCTATCCCGTGCATGCTATCATGGAATCTCAAAAGTGCCACCTTATGACGCAATGGATGAATTTGAAGGTCAAGGCGGTTGTTGGCTCTGTTTATCCTACTGAACCCGGCGCAAATTTTCACTGCCGGCCAATTCCAGAAGGATATGCTAGGGTGATGGTGGATGAAATAACGGAGGGATTTGAGGACCTCCAGCTTGACCACCCTACCGATGAAGGGGAGACTCGGCTGGGGTCTGCTCTGAAGACTCCACGCCTATGGCGGAAGGAGCTGATCAACCTTCCGAACTGGATGCCTCCGCCTCCTCCTCCTCCTCCGGCGAGTCAGGGCACTCCGCCTCCTCCACCGCCTCCTCCTCCGGCGAGTGACGATTAGGGCCCTCGGCCGGCTCCTTCTCCGGCGCATGGCGGCACTCCGCCTCCTTCTCCGCCTACGCCGGCGCGCCCGAGCGGCCAGCCTCCTCCTTCTCTGCCTCGTCGGCAAGGGCGGAAGAGACCCGCCGCCGCTCCGGCAGCTGCTCCGGCGCGTCGTAGTCCTTCTCCTCCGCCTCGTAAGCAAGTAAAGAAGACAACCGCTCCGTCTTCTCGGCCGGCGTCTAGCAGTACAACCAGAGGCGGGAGGACATACAGATTCGGTCCTTCTCTGAAGAGTCCACAGAAGTTACCATACGAGAGGACCCCGGAGGAGAACGCGAAGATCGCGCGAACCGAGGTGGATGACTGGTTTAAAGGGTTGAAAGCAAAGAGACATCCACCTCCGGAGGAGAAGGTAGATCCGGTGAAAGTGAAGCGCACTCTGGCTGCCCAGGCAAAACCACCCAAGTCTCCGCCAAAAGGCAACTATGAGCGCATTATTGCAAAGACATGGGCCGAAGCGGAGCGGTCGGGAAGTACAGTCAGTGATCAAAGGCTGAAAGAACGACGAGCAGCTGGGAAAAAAATTTCCCAGCTCGGCGAACAAGCGAAGCAATCATGCCCCCCGCTCAAGCTGCCTAGCGACATCGTCGATCCGAGGATGGTGCCCGGTTATTTCAATGTTGACGATTACCTTCACGACGATGTACATTATGATCCCATGGAGGTGCAGATACACAGATACGAGTACGGGAAGCCTCTCGTCAAAGATGAAAAATCTTTAACAACGATGATGCGAAGATTACATGATTGGTACTTGAAAATCTGCAGAGAGTCTGGGGGAGTAGTACTTTGTATGCGAGAGTTAAACCGGAGCATGACCTCGTTGGAATTGAAATGTTGCCTATTCCATTTGAGGAGTTCTATCAGTTTTTCTATCAATTGGCCCTCGATAAAACAACGGTCACCTGCTACTGTCTGTAAGTACTACTACTTCTGTCATTAAGTCTCTCTATATAGCTCATCTCTTTCATTGCATGTATTTATAATTATCCTCACTATATTATGCTGATTGAAGATCGCCGAATTGAAGAAAAGACAAATCGGTGATATTGGGTTCGTTAACACATATCTCATAGATGCAACTGAGGTTGAACATCGTCCCGAAGATACCGAGGCCAACTTGCTACGATCATTCAAAAAAATGAAAACAAACATATAATACTCTTTCCTTACAACTTCAAGTGAGTGTTACTGTCTTGTGCATATTCGGTTTCCCTTATATATTAGTCCAGGTTATAGTAATGTAATTGATGAGTTATGCATGCGTGCGCAGGTACCACTATATTCTCCTAGAGATTAGGCTTGAGCGGGGAGTAGTAACTGTCTTGGACTCTAAACAAAAAGATCCCCAGGAGTATGCAGACATGCCTGAAATCCTCAAGAAGTTAAATCGATCATTATCCACCATATCAGCAACTTTGTTCATTTCCTGATATCAAGTAATTGTTTTCTTTGTCCGGCAGGGTTTGGAGAAAATTCACCAGAAAAGTTCCGGGACTGCCGAAGGAGCTGGAATTTAGACACCCGAAAGTAAGTGCTATAGTAGCATGTTCCGCGCATCTCCTAGTGATTCAAGCGCTAGTTACATCAATACCATTTAGCATTCTTGCTTATCAGTTTGATTGACCTCTATTTCTTGTAAAGTGGTTGTGGCAGGAACAAGGGAATGATTTCTGTGGATACTACGTCTGCGAGTCCATCCGCCACACGACCTGTGAGTGGGGCGGGTACTCTGACGAACAATATGAAGTACGTAAATAACAACATTCACAATTTTATTTTATTACCATCATCTGTGTTGAGTTTCATTCATTCATTCATATATATATATATATATATATATATATATATTGACCCCCTTCTTCAAATTAGATGTTTCGGAAGCGGGATGAACTCCTAGCACTAGCTCGCATGCGAGCAATTCAAGAGGAATTGGAGGCATTCTTTCTTGACCACGTGATCGCTGAAGACGGAGAATACTATGTGGACCATGAGTCCGTATGATTATATTTGTAAGAGATAATTATTGTATATATGTAGCCGGTAGTGTCGAATAGATATACGAGAACTTGTTGTTCGACCAATCTCTCGGAGAAGGAGAGGTGGTCGATATCACTTCTCTCTGTATTGATATATGTTCATGACGATCTCATGTTTCCCTCGTTTGCTTACTAGCTAGCTAGCGTGTCTAGTCCTCTCTATACGTATGTATAGTACGTAGCGTCGACCAAGCACGGACATAAGAGAGGACACTTCTCTCTATTAATTATAGCTACCTAACACAATATATGAAACACCTAAATTAACCCCCCCAAAACCCCCAACCCCCCCCCCTTTCAAAAAAAAACAAAAACCCCAGCCACAGAAATGCTGACGCGTGGATGCCTATTGGTCCCGGTTGGTGCCACCAACCGGGACCAAAGGGTCTCCTACCTGGGCTCCGCGCACAGGCCACGTGGAGGCCCATCTGTCCCGGTTCTGGATCGAAGCGGGACTAAAGGGACAGGGCATTAGTACCGACCCTTTAGTCCCGGTTCCAGAACCGGGACAAAAGGCCCTTACGAACCGGGACTACATGCCCTTTTTCTACCAGTGGCACTCTCACCCTTCCATCATTGCTAGCCTCTTCGGTACCGTGCATTGCCCTTTCTCACCTTGAGACTTGGTGCAAACTTCGCCGGTGCATCCAAACCCCGTGATACGATACGCTCTATCACACATAAACCTCCTTATACCTTCCTCAAAACAGCCACCATACCTACCTATTATGGCATTTCCATAGCCATTCTGAGATATATTGCCATGCAACTTTCCACCGTTCCTTTTATTATGACACGCTTCATCATTGTCATATTGCCTTGCATGATCATGCAGTTGACATCGTATTTGTGGCAAAGCCACCATGCATATTATTTCATACATGTCACTCTTGATTCATTGCCCATCCCGGCACACCGCCGGAGGCACTCATATAGAGTCATACTTTGTTCTAGTATCGAGTTGTAATCATTGAGTTGTAAATTAATAGAAGTGTGATGATCATCATTCATGGAGCATTGTCCCAAAAAAAGGGCCAAAAAAAGAAAGGCCAAATAAAAAAAGGGAGAAAGGCAAAAAAAAGGGAAGGCCCCAAAAAAATAAGAAATAAAAAGGGACAATGCTACTATCCTTTTTCCACACTTGTGCTTCAAAGTAGCACCATGATCTTTAGGATAGAGTCTCTTGTTTTGTCACTTTCATATACTAGTGGGAGTTTTTCATTATAGAACTTGGCTTGTATATTCCAACGATGGGCTTTGTCAAATGCCCTAGGTCTTCATGAGCAAGCAAGTTGGATGCACACCCACTTAGTTTCTTTTCTTGAGCTTTCATACATTTATAGCTCTAGTGCATCCGTTGCATGGCAATCCCTACTCCTTGCATTGACATCAATTGATGGTCATCTCCCTAGCCTGTTGATTAGCCGCGTCAATGTGAGACATTCTCCTTTTTTGTCTTCTCCACATAACCCTCATCATCATATTCTATTCCACCCATAGTGCTATATCCATGGCTCACGCTTATGTATTGCGTGAAGGTTGAAAAAGTTTGAGATTACTAAAGTATGAAACAATTGCCTGGCTTGTCATCGGGGTTGTGCATGATGAGATCATTCTTGTGTGACGAAAATGGAGCATGACTACACTATATGATTTTGTAGGGATGAACTTTCTTTGGCCATGTTATTTTGAGAGGACATAATTGCTTAGTTAGTATGCTTGAAGTATTATTATTTTTATGTCAATATTAAACTTTTGTCTTGAATCTTATGGATCTGAATATTCTTGCCACATTAAAGAAGATTATATTGATAAATATTTTAGGTAGCATTCCACATCAAAAATTCTGTTTTTATCATTTACCTACTCGAGGACGAGCAGGAATTAAGCTTGGGGATGCTGATACGTCTCCAACGTATCTATAATTTTTTATTGTTCCATGTTATTATATTATCTATTTCGGATGTTTATGGGCTTTATTGTGCACTTTTATATTATTTTTGGGACTAACCTATTAACCCAGAGCCCAGTGCCAGTTTCTGTTTTCCCTTGTTTCAATGTTTCGCAGAAAAGGAATATCAAACGGAGTCCAAACAGAATGAAACCTTCGGGAAAGTTATTTTTGGAACGGAAGCAATCCAGGGGACTTGAAATGCACGTTAGGGAATCAACGAGGAAAGCACGAGGCAGGGGGGCGCGCCCACCCCCCCTGGGCGCGCCCTCCACACTCGTGGGCCCCTCGTGGCTCCCCTGACGTATTTCTTCCTCCTATATATATACTAATATACCCTAAAACCATCGGGGAACAGAATAGATCAGGAGTTCCGCCGCCGCAAGCCTCTATAGCCACTAAAAACCAATCGGGACCCTGTTCCGGCACCCTGCCGGAGGGGGGATCCCTCACCGGTGGCCATCTTGATCATCCCGGCGCTCTCCATGATGAGGAGTGAGTAGTTCACCCTCGGGGCTGAGGGTATGTGATGAAGCTATGTACCTAGGGTAGGGGCACGGACCTGTCCTAAGAGCCCTGCCCAAGGACGTCCTTAGAAGAAGTCATCTTTCAATCGACTTGAAGGTACCCACTCGACGGGTTCAAGACACTCGACCAAGAAGCTACCACTCGACCACGAAGCCAACCACTCGACTGCCAGGAGATCTAAAGTCACTCCGCAGGCAAACGGTCGGTCATTAAATAGTCTTTATGGTCATCATAGCACTTTATTAGGGGCGTTACCAGTAACGCCCAACCTTAATGTACCTTAAACCCTGCATTACTGAGGGCAGGAGAGGGCTGGCGAACTCTATATAAGCCACCCCCCTCCTCAGTATCAAGGGTTCGCACCCCTGTTATTCATACACACATAATCCAATCGACCGCCTCCGAGCACCGAGACGTAGGGCTGTTACTTCCTTCGAGAAGGGCCTGAACTCGTAATCCTTGTGTGCTTACAACTTCTCCATAGCTGAGATCTAGCCTCTCCATACACACCCCCCTACATCACTGTCAGAGTTAGAACCACGACAGTTGGCGCCCACCGTGGGGCAGGAATCTTAGCGCCTAGTTGGAGAAGTTGCGATTTTTCCGATCCCTTTGATCATGGTTTCGTGCAGAGTTTTGGTGGAGGGCCGCGAGATCCGTCTCGGCGCGCTCACGTTCATCGCCGACGACTCCGCTTGGCTTCAGGAGGCTCCACTCGACATCGCCGACGTGTCGCCTCCTCGCCCTGTCTCCCACTAGCGTAGGCGCTCCGGTCGGTCGAGACTTCAGAGGTGGGTGAGGCATGCCGTGGCTCGCCAGTCGGCCACCCCACAAGTCGCGGCAATCGAGCCCGATGAATCCCTCTACGGCCTGTTCGACCTGTCGACTGGCTCCGCGGAGACTGCATCCGAGTGCGACAGCAGCGACCCAGCGGCTGAGGTTTTGGCAGTCGATGGAACACACAGTCCTCCCGGTTTCCCTCGCACTGATGGAGGCGCGGGTGGGGGCGACCCGTCGCATCCCCACGATGAGTGTCTCCCCGAACCTCTCACGTCATTGCAGCGAGAGGAGCTTCGCCGCCGGAACATGGACGCACTCCACACTCCTATCGTCGGAGAAACCCCCGAGGCCCGGGCCTTGGAGGACGCGCGCTTGGCTAACTTGGCCGAGCGCACTCGACTGGAGAATCTCCAGCGAATACTCGACGAGTAAGCGCGTCAGCGAGCTCCCGAGTCCAGTCGACGTCAACTCTTCCCGCCGACACAGGTATATCGAACCCCAATTCAGAATTTGGCTGCCGCGGCCCGTATAGCAGAATCGATTCAGCCCTCCCAGTCAGAGGCTGGCAGGGGCTTGTTGCAGATCAGAGCGCTGCTCCGGGCAGCAGGAAACCAGAATTCCGCTGTTTCTCAGTCACGGAATAGGATCCACAGTCGATCCGTTGCAACGGATACAGTCCAGTCGGCTCACAGCCCGAGATCGCCCCCGAGGCGTGAGGGACGTGGAGACCAGCACGATCAGTACAGAAGAAATGAGCAGTATGATCACCGATTCGATCGTGATGATCAACGTCGAGTGCCAACCCCTCCCCCGAGGAGTGGGTCGTATGCGCCTCGACAGCGAGATGACAGACGCCCTCATAGTGTTGGGCGGAGGATTCCAGTCGACCCCAGGGACCCAGGCTTTGATGCGAGATCCATTCTCGTTCAAGGTTTGGTTGACAGGAACAGAGCTCATCGAGAAGGCCACGACAGGGATGCGCCTGCCAGCAGCAGAGTACATGCTTCGGGGCCAGAGTGTTTCAGTCGAGCCATCAGAGCCGCGGTGATTCCTCCCAACTTCAGGTTGGCGACGGGAGTCGGCAAGTTCACCGGTGAGTCTAAACCTGACACTTGGCTCGAAGATTATAGAGTGATTGTACAGATTGGCGGTGGCAATGATGAGGTGGCTATGAAGCATTTGCCTCTCATGTTAGAGGGCTCAGCCAGAGCTTGGCTAAATCAGTTGGCACCCAGCAGCATCTACACTTGGGAGGACCTCTCCCGAGTGTTTGTCACAACCTTTGAGGGAACATGCAAGCGACCTGCAGGCCTTACAGAATTGCGGTCTTGCGTGCAGAAACCGAATGAAACTCTGAGGGATTACATCCAGAGGTGGATCACATTGCATCACACAGCTGAGAATGTACCAGATCATCAAGCAGTTTGTGCCTTTAAAGAAGGCGTTAAGTACAAAGAATTGAATCTGAAGTTCGGTCGAACTGGAGAGATGTCTCTGAATCGGATGATGGAGATTGCCACCAAATACGCTAATGGTGAAGATGAAGATCGACTCCGGAGTGGAAAGCACAAGGCAGTCGCCCAAGAAACCGGAGGAAACTCCAGTCGGAGACAGAAGCGGAAGGCCGAGCCAGCCGCCCCTGGGGAGGCCCTGGCCGTAACCCAGGGAAAATTCAAGGGAAAACCCAAGGGGCCCTGGAAGCCCAAGAAAGTCAAGGTTCAAGATGGAAATGATGTTTTGGATCTTCCATGTCACATCCACACCAAGAAACATGAAGAGGGTAATTTTATTTACCCAAAGCATACCACTCGACAGTGCCGGCTCCTGATCCAGCAGTTTCAGGGCAAGCAGTCCAAAGATCAGGAAAAGGAGTCGGACAGAGTTGAGGACAAGGAAGATAGTGACGATGGATACCCCCAAGTCAATTCCACCCTGATGATTTTTGCTGATGTCGAAAGCAAAAGTCGACTGAAAGTCATTAACCGTGAGGTGAATATGGTTGCTCCGGCAACACCCAGTTATCTGAAGTGGTCTCAGACTGCCATCACATTCGACCAGTCTGATCACCCTACGCACATTACCACCCCTGGGAGGCAAGCTTTGGTGGTCGACCCAGTTGTCGAAGGCACTCGACTGACCAAAGTCCTGATGGATGGTGGCAGTGGCCTGAACATACTATACGCAGAAACATTGAAAGGGATGGGCATTCCGATGTCCAGGCTCAGTGCCAGTAACATGAGCTTCCACGAAGTCATTCCCGGGAAGAAAGCCGAATCACTCGGCCAGATTGCTCTTGATGTGGTTTTCGGTGATTCGAAAAATTACCGCAAGGAAAAGTTGACATTCGAGGTCGTGGACTTCCAAAGCGCTTATCATGCCATTTTGGGCAGGCCAGCTTATGCACGCTTCATGGCTCGACCATGTTACGTGTACCTCAAACTGAAGATGCCTGGCCCCAGAGGTGTGATCACTGTTACGGGCAATCGAAAGAAAGCAGAAGAGTGTTTTCAGAAAGGCTCAAAGATCACTGATGCTCAGATGGCAGTGGTCGAGCTGCAAGAGTACCAGAAGACCGCCGATCCGAGCGAATTGTTGCGAGCCAAGAAGCCTGCTTCAGAATCAGCTTTTCAGTCGTCCGGCGAAATAAAGCCAGCCCACATTCACCCGACCGACCCCAATGCTGCCCCAACTCACATCTCAACGACGCTCGACTCCAAATAGGAAGAAGCGCTTGTCCAGCTCCTCCGTGAGAACTGGGACATCTTCGCATGGAAACCCTCTGACATGCCTGGAGTCCCCAGAGAGCTGGCTGAGCACCGTCTACGAGTCGACCCAAAATTCAAGCCTGTGAAAGAACATCTTCGACGGTCCGCCGTCCAGAAGAAGAAAGCTATTGGCGAGGAGGTGGCTCGGCTCTTAGCAGTGGAGTTCATCCGAGAGATTTACCACTCCGAGTGGCTTGCCAATGTCGTCATGGTCCCCAAGAAGGACAAGTCACTTCGCATGTGCATTGATTTTAAACATATCAATCGGGCCTGCCCGAAAGATCATTTTCCTCTCCCTCGCATCGACCAAATAATCGACTCGACCGCGGGGTGCGAGATATTATCTTTTCTAGACGCCTATTCCGGGTACCATCAGATCCGTCTGTATGGACCCGACGAGATCAAAACGGCTTTCATCACTCCATTCGGATGCTTCTGTTACGTCACCATGCCGTTCGGCCTCAAGAATGCCGGAGCCACGTTCATGAGGATGATTCAGAAGTGTTTACTCACTCAAATCAGTCGGAATGTGGAGGCATACATGGATGGTATTTTGGTCAAGTCACGGAAAGGTTCCGACCTGCGGACTGACCTTGCTGGAACCTTTGCCAACCTCAGGAGGTATGATATCAAGCTCAATCCATCGAAGTGCACATTCGGAGTTCTAGGTGGAAAGTTACTCGGTTTTCTCGTTTCCGAACGGGGGATCGACGCTAATCCTGAAAAAGTTGGTACCATACTCCGGATGAAGCGTCCTGTGCGTGTGCACGATGTCCAAAACCTTACAGGCTGCTTGGCCGCTCTAAGTCGATTCATTTCTCGTCTCGGTGAAAAGGCGTTGCCTCTTTACCGACTGATGAAGAAGTCTGACAAGTTCGAGTGGACTCCAGAAGCTGATGCAGCATTTGCAGAGCTCAAAGCTCTGCTCTCCACCCAGCCGGTGCTTGCTGCCCCAATCAGCAAAGAGCCTCTGCTGCTTTACATTGCAGCCACAGGACAAGTTGTCAGTACAGTACTTACGGTCGAGCGGGAAGAAGAAGGAAAGGCCTTCAGAGTTCAGCGCCCAGTTTATTATGTGTCTGAAGTTTTGAACCCTTCAAAACAAAGATATCCTCATTACCAGAAGCTTGTATATGGGGTTTATATAACCACGAAGAAGGTTGCACATTACTTCTTTGACCACTCCATTACAGCCGTCAGCGACGCCCCACTGTCAGAGATTCTGCACAACAGAGATGCAACTGGTCGAGTGGCTAAGTGGGCGATTGAACTCCTTCCCTTAGATATCAAGTTTGAAGCAAAGAAGGCCATCAAGTCCCAAGCAATTGCAGATTTTGTCGCCGAGTGGATTGAACAGCAACTTCCGACTCAAGTTCACTCGGAGCACTGGACCATGTTCTTCGATGGATCTAAGATGCTGAATGGTTCCGGTGCTGGGGTAGTATTAGTCTCCCCCTGAGGAGATAAGCTCAGATACGTTCTCCAGATTCACTTCAATTCCTCCAATAATGAAGCAGAATATGAAGCACTTTTGTATGGGTTGCGCATGGCCATTTCACTCGGCGTCCGTCGCCTCATGGTCGATGGCGACTCAGATTTGGTGATTAATCAAGTGATGAAGGAGTGGGACGTCAGAAGTCCGGCAATGACTGGTTATTGCAATGCAGTAAGAAAGTTAGAAAAGAAATTCGAGGGGTTAGAGCTTCATCACATCCCCCGACTGAAAAATCAGGCGGCTGGCGATTTGGCAAAGATAGGCTCCAAGAGAGAAGCCATTCCCAGCAACGTGTTCCTGGAGCACATCCACTTGCCGTCAGTCCAAGAAGATCATTTTACAGAAGAAGCCCCGCAGCCGAAAAGTGCCACAGATCCGACTGAAGTCGAAGTCCCTGCTGTGGTCGACCTAATCATGGAAGTCTTGGCAATCACTCCCGACTGGACGATACCGTACATCGCGTATATCCTAAGAAAAGAACTCCCAGAGGACGAGGAGGAGGCTCGACAGATCGTCCGTCGATCCAAGGCCTTCACAATCATAAAGGGACGGTTGTATAGAGAAAGCGCGACTGGAATTGGTCAGAAATGCATAACACCAGAAGGTCAGATAATCCTTGATGATATCCACTCGGGGACCTATGGTCACCATGCGTCTTCTCGGACCATTGTGGCTAAAGCATACCGAGCGGGATTTTACTGGCCAAGAGCAAATGAAATGGCAAAGGAGATAGTTGACAAGTGTGGAGGGTGCCAGTTCTACTCCAACATGTCACACAAGCCTGCGTCAGCCCTGAAGACCATTCCACTCATCTGGCCCTTTGCTGTTTGGGGACTGGACATGGTTGGTCCACTGAGAACAGGCAGGAGCGGTTTCACACATGTGCTTGTGGCAGTCGACAAGTTTACCAAATGGATTGAAGCTAAGCCTATCAAGAATCATGATGCTTGCACTGCTATCAGTTTCGTCAGGGGGTTAACATTCAGATATGGAGTCCCGCATAGCATCATCACTGACAATGGGTCAAACTTTGATTCGGACAAGTTCAGAGCTTTTTGTGCCTCTCAAGGCACACGAGTCGACTACGCATCGGTCGCCCGTCCCCAGTCGAACGGACAAGCTGAAAGGGCAAATGGTCTGATTCTCAAAGGACTAAAGCCCCGGCTGATGCGTGATCTCAAGCACGCAGCGGGCGCATGGGTCGACGAGCTTCCATCAGTTCTGTGGGGATTGAGGACCACCCCAAATCGGTCGACTGGAAGAACTCCGTTCTTTCTGGTTTATGGAGCCGAAGCAGTTCTGCCGAGTGATCTTCTTCACAACGCGCCCCAAGTCAAACTTTATACCGAATATGAAGCAGAACAAGCCCGGCAAGACGTAGTCGACCTCCTAGAAGAAGAGAGGGAAATAGCCATGATCAGATCGACCATTTATCAGCAAGACTTGCGTCGATTCCACGCCAGAAATGTAAAGAGTCGAGCCTTCCAAGAAGGAGATCTGGTCCTCCGAGTGGATCAGCAGAAACCACACAAGCTTGCTCCTACTTGGGAAGGCCCCTTCATCATCACCAGAGTCCTCCACAATGGAGCGTATCACATCTACAATGTTGATCGCCAGATCGACGAGCCGCAAGCTTGGAATGCGGAACTGCTCCGCCCCTTTTACACTTGAGTTCTCCCTTGGACAAGATGTAATAAGAAAAACTTCTGCAGTTCATTTTTATCAAATACAAGAGTGTTCCAATAATTGCTGTCACTTTTGTTTGCATACGAAATCCCCCAGTGGGTGACTTAGCTTCGAATCCGTTTCTCCTAAGTCTGAAAAATCCTACCGAGTGGCGAGCCAGCCTCCCACTCGGGGGCTTAGCTGCAGCCCAGTGCTCGCCTAAGTGTTTAAAAATCCTACCGAGTGGAGAGCAAACCTCCCACTCGGAGGCTTAGCTGCAGCCCAGTGCTCGCTTAAGTGTTTAAAAATCCTACCGAGTGGCGAGCCAGCCTCCCATTCGGGGGCTTAGCTGCAGCCCAATGCTCGCCTAAGCGTTTAAAAATCCTACCAAGTGGAGAGCAAACCCCCCACTCGGGGGCTTAGCTGCAGCCCAGTGCTCGCCTAAGTATTTAAAAATCCTACCGAGTGGCGAGCCAGACTCCCACTCGGGGGCTTAGCTGCAGCCCAATGTTCGCCTAAGTGTTTAAAAATCCTACCGAGTGAGAGCAAACCTCCCACTCGGGGGCTTAGCTGCAGCCCAGTGCTCGCCTAAGTGTTTAAAAATCCTACCGAGTGAGAGCAAACCTCCCACTCGGAGGCTTAGCTGCGGCCCAGTGCTCGCCTAAGTGTTTAAAAATCCTACCGAGTGGAAAGCAGACTCCCACTCGGGGGCTTAGCTGCAGCCCAGTGCTCGCCTAAGTGTTTAAAAATCCTACCGAGTGGAGAGCAAACCTCCCACTCGGAGGCTTAGCTGCAGCCCAGTGTTCGCCTAAGTTTGAAAAATCCTACCGAGTGGAGAGCAAACCTCCCACTCGGGGGCTTAGCTGCGGCCCAGTGCTCGCCTAAGTGTTTAAAAATCCTACCGAGTGGAGAGCAAACCTCCCACTCGGAGGCTTAGCTGCAACCCAGTGTTCGCCTAAGTTTGAAAAATCCTACCGAGAGGAGAGCAAACCTCCCACTCGGGGGCTTAGCTACGGCCCAGTGCTCACCTAAGTGTTTAAAAATCCTACCGAGCGGAGAGCAAACCTCCCACTCGGAGGCTTAGCTGCAGCACCGTGCTCGCCTAAGTGTTTAAAAATCCTACCGAGTGAGAGCAAACCTCCCACTCGGGGGCTTAGCTGCAGCCCAGCATTCGCCTAAGTTTGAAAAATCCTTCCGAGTGGAGAGCAAACCTCCCACTCGGGGGCTTAGCTGCAGCCCAGTGCTCGCCTAAGTGTTTAAAAATCCTACCGAGTGGAGAGCAAACCTCCCACTCGGAGGCTTAGCTGCAGCCCAGTGCTCGCCTAAGTATTCAAAAATCCTACCGAGTGGAGAGCAAACCTCCCACTCGGAGGCTTAGCTGTAGCAACGTGCTCGCCTAAGTGTTTAAAAATCCTACCGAGTGAGAGCAAACCTCCCACTCGGGGGCTTAGCTGCAGCCCAGCGTTCGCCTAAGTTTGAAAAATCCTACCGAGTGGAGAGCAAACCTCCCACTCGGGGGCTTAGCTGCAGCCCAGTGCTCGCCTAATGTTTAAAAATCCTACCGAGTGGAGAGTAAACCTCCCACTCGGGGGCTTAGCTGCAGCCCAGTGCTCGCCTAAGTGTTTAAAAATCCTACCGAGTGGAGAGCAAACCTCCCACTCGGAGGCTTAGCTGCAGCCCAGTGTTCGCTTAAGTTTGAGAAATCCTACCGAGTGGAGAGCAAACCTCCCACTCGGAGGCTTAGCTGCAGCACCGTGCTCGCCTAAGTGTTTAAAAATCCTACCGAGTGGCAAGCCAGACTCCCACTCGGGGGCTTAGCTGCAGCCCAGTGCTCTCCTAAGTATTCAAAAATCCTACCGAGTGGAGAGCAAACCTCCCACTCGGAGGCTTAGCTGCAGCCCAGTGCTCGCGTAAGTGTTTAAAAATCCTACCGAGTGAGAGCAAACCTCCCACTCGGGGGGCTTAGCTGCAACCCAGTGCTCGCCTAAGCGTTCAAAAATCCCACCGAGTGTGAGCAAACCTCCCACTCGGGGGCTTGGCTGCATCCCAGCGCTCGCCTAAGTACAGGACACAACCCAATCCGCATGGACGACGAGGCGCAAGTCGACTGCTACCTTCTCCTTTGGAGTTATGCCACGAATACAAGGTTATTCCGAGTGAAGATCAAGTTCCACTCGACGGATCAAACCATGAAGATATTCAACGAGAAATCAAGTTCAGATAAGGCCTAAAGGTCCCAAACCTCAGATCAAAGTACTCGAGCCCTCGGCTCGGCAGAGTTTAATGGTTACAAATCCACTCGGCATTCCGAGGCAAATTTAAAGTGAAGCATAAAAGTTTTTCATTCCTCAAGCGGAGGGCTGGAAGGGGCAACGAACTCGTCCAAGTTGATCCCGTCTGCAATACGAGTAGCAGCAGCGATGAAAGTCTCCATGAAGTCTTGAAAGCTGTGCTTCCTGGTATTGGCAACTTGAATGGCGGCCAGCTTTTCTTCTCGCGCCTCCTTGCAATGGACGCGGACCAGAGACAGAGCGACATCAGCACCGCATCTAGCAGAAGATTTCTTCCATTCCGCCACTCGACCTGGGACTTCATTAAGTCGAGCCATCAGGGACTCGAGGTCGTTCTGAAGCGTCATCCCAGGCCAGAGTGACATGTCGATCCGCGACATCGCAACCTTCAGCCGGGCAAGATAGTCAACAACGCTGGTGACACGAGACTCCAGTCGGAGCACGTTCATAGCAGCCTCGTCCTTCACGAGAGAATTGGCGGGATCCAAGCCTGGCTCCACTCAACTGGTTTCCTCTTTGAAGCTCTGGCAGAATTCTGCGAACACGATTCAAGAATAAGACAGTGACCCTACACGGGCTTGGTAACTGGAAAACAGTCGGGTCGGAGTAACTACCTTCGAGCATGATGAACAGTTTCTTGGCGAGTCCACCAAGATAAGCCTCCAGATCGTTCACCTTCCCCGCCAGCTCACCCGCCTTGTCGTGCAGAACCATCTTGTCGTTCTTCAGTCGGCTGACCTCTTGATTAGCTATCTCGAGAGCAGCTTTCAGTCTGGAATTCTCCTGCTCAAGAGTTCCAACCGAAGCCAGTTTCTCTTCTGCAAGCTTCGTTTTGCTCGAGGCCTCCTTCTGCGCTTTGGCAAGATCTCGATCCTTATTCTTCAGAGCTTCCTCCAGTTTATCTACAGAACGTCGAGTGAGCTCAACACCAAGAACGGGCAAGAAAGAAAAGTCACTCGTCAAGAATGAGAAACCTCATCAGCCATACCTTTTGCTTCTTCTTCCGCCTTCTGCAGGTTCTGTTGGGCAAGCTTCAAGTCAAGGTTGAGTTGGATCTGTTTGTTCTCCAACTCAGTATAGAGAGCCACAAGTCCACAGGATTTCTGCAAAAATCAGTCGACAGAGGTCCAAGATAAGTTGCTTCCGAGCAACCAAGAGACAATGATGGCGCTTCTAAGACTACAGCTGAATCAAAAACATTCAACAGTAGTCTCGGGGACTACACCCAGTGGGTGCACTCAGCGTGCCCCCACTGGTTTTGCAAAAAAAATCGACTGCCCGCAGTCGACCGGATACAGTTTCACTCGACATGGCCTGACCAGACCGAGTGAAGAAGTACAACTACTGCAACACAATATAAAGACTACAGTCGACTGCCAGCAGTCCACCGTAGTCTCGGGGACTACACCTAGTGGGTGCACTAAGCGTGCCCCCACTCGTCCAGGACTTAACAGACACACCCAGTGGGTGTACAGATTTAAAGATCTTCAGAAAAGAGATTCTTCAGACAGCATACCCTAACAGAACAAGCAGAGAATCGACTGACCCAGATGTTACTCTGAAGAGCTGAACTCGCGTCATAAGCTGCTTGGCTGGCTTCTCGAACCACCTTGACCTGCTCCATCATGATCCCTGCCTGGCGTACAGCGTCCTTAGCTGCATCCACTTGGTCCTCAGGGACGTGGTGTGTGGCGAAGAGCGAGGGCGGATCCGCAGTCGACGTCGAGGGCCGCACGCTCGTCAGAGGAACAGCGAAAGTCACAGAAGCCTGAGTGGTGTCACCACCATCCCGAGCTACGGCCTCAGACGCCGGAGCAGATTGGGGGGTCTTGCCAGCCAACGCCCTCCTGTTCCTTCTCACTCTCAGTGACTCGTCGTCGTCGTCATCCGGGAGGTTGATAACATGAGAAGGAGCTACAAGAAAAAACTCAATCGACCAGAGTTGCAATAAATGTCCAGTCGACTCAAGGCAGAACATCAGTAATCATACCAGGGTTGGAGGTAACAGCATCCTCCATCTTTTGATCGTCGTCCTTGGCGGAGAGCTCAGAAGTAGCAGCACTGCAAATCTCGAAAGTCAGTCAGTTGGCTCAATGAATCGACCAAGGATCTGTCCACGGTCGACAAAGGAAAACAAGTTTTATCATTACCCAGAAATGGTGGGGACAGTCATCTTCATCTTGGGCAGAGCCTTGGGCGGCTTGGACGGCGTCGCGCGTGGGTGCTTGGGAGCCTTTTCGGCCGGCGTAGGAGAAGAGGTCCGAGGGCGTTTCGACGACTGCCCAACAAGAGCAGTCGCCTTACCACGTTCCCGCGTTGGATCGTGTGTAAGCTTGGATCGCCTCTCCGAGCGGGGGGGGGGGGGGGGGTTCAACCTCCTCCTCCTCCTCTTCGCTGGAGTCGACGACGTCGTCTCCCTCTCCTTCGCCATCGGATTTCCACTCGCCTTGTTCATCTCCACTCTCACCTCCGCTCGCCTCCCCATCCTCAGTCGGCTCCTATGCCCCGTTGGGTGTCGAGTACATCTCAGTAGTTGCCTGGAAAACAACAGACAAGACAAAAGTCAATCGACCAATTCAAAGAAGACTGATGAAGAAAACAAGATCTCAGTCAAGAGCATAAAGTCAGACCTGGTCCACTTCGTATGTGTTGTTGAGTGGAGGGACGCTCCTGGCTCCTCGGGAGTTGTCTTTATTTCCTGTGATGCTCGACAGCCACCCCTCTAACATCTCATCAGTGACCTCCTCCGGGTGGACCCGAGTGGTGTCGTCGAGACCCGAGTACAGCCACATCGGGTGGTCACGAGCCTGGAGCGGTTGGATGCGCCTCCGAAGGAAGACCTCCAGCAAGTCCATGCCAGTCACGCCCTCGCGGACAAGCTGAACCACTCGACCAACCAGCACTTTGACTTGGGCCTTTTCTTCCGGCATCACTTTCAGAGAAGCAGGTTTTTGGGCTCGGTCAAGAGAGAAAGGGGGAAGCCCAGTCGACTGTCCTGGGGTCGCCTGGTCTTTACAGTAAAACCAGGTCGCCTGCCAACCACGGACCGACTCTGGGAAAGAGATAGATGGAAAAGAACTTTTTCCCCTCATCTGGATGGCCAGACCCCTGCACAGCTGGATCACCTACGTCCTCTCGTCACTCGACTTGGGATTCTTGACCGATTGGGAACGGCAAGTGAAGATGTGCTTAAAGAGTCCCCAATGGGGGCGGCAACCCAAGAAACCCTCACACAAGGAAATGAATGCAGCAAGATACACGATAGAATTGGGAGTGAAGTGGTGGAGCTACACTCCGAAGAAGTTCAGAAAGATCCGGAAAAAAGGATGAGGAGGCAGAGAAAATCCACGGTCGATATGGGTGGCTAAGAGCACACACTCACCGTCACGAGGTTGGGGTTCGATCTCTCTCCCCGGGAGACACGCAGCTTCGTGGGGAATGACTCCCCCCTCGACCATGTCGTCAAGATCTTCCTGCCGAATCACTGACGGCATCCAGTCGCCCTGGATCTAGCCTCTGGGTAGAGCAGTCCTTGAGGAAGATCCGCCCCGAGTGGACCTCTTCCCTTTCCCCTGCGCCGCCGCCTTCTTCGCGCGCTCCAGAGCGGACGTCTTGTCCTTCACCATCGTCGCCGGCAAATCTCGAACGGGCCTGCGGCGCTAGGGTGAGAGCGGAGGTGGCGGAGGATCTTGCGAAGGGAGAAAGAAAGGAGAGAGCACACTGTTGGGAAACCCCGAGCCGGCGGCTTATAAGAGGCCGCTTCCGAGTGGCTGACTGGTAGGCCCAGGCTATCCCGTCAAATCCCGCAGCAGACGCGCGCGCAGTATGTGGCGAAAAAGGTGGTGCGGAAATCGAGGAGCTTCCGCCTTATCGCATCCGATTACTGCGGCCGCTCCCGTCCCGCGCGCTTCCCGAAATTCAAATCCCGTGAAATCCGCGGGTTGCGGAACAATTCATCAGACAGAAGATCCCTTTCACACCATCATTCGGAGCATCACAAGCAAGGTAATTCACTCTACGAAAGGCCTGGAATGGATCAAGGCGACTGAAAGAGGTTGATGACGTCATCCGTGACGATTGATCCAGAACGAGGCACTCATGTAGCCCAAAGAACTAGTCGGAAAGATCCCCAACTCTTTCCCTACTTTAACCTCGATCCATTCGGGGGCTAATGATGAAGCTATGTACCTAGGGTAGGGGCACGGACCTGTCCTAAGAGCCCTGCCCAAGGACGTTCTTAGAAGAAGTCATCTTTCAATCGATTTGAAGGTACCCACTCGACGGGTTCAAGACACTCGACCAAGAAGCTACCACTCGACCACGAAGCCAACCACTCAACTGCCAGGAGATCTAAAGTCACTCCGCAGGCAAACGGTCGGTCATTAAATAGTCTTTATGGTCATCATAGCACTTTATTAGGGGCGTTACCAGTAACGCCCAACCTTATTGTACCTTAAACCCTGCATTACTGAGGGCAGGAGAGGGCTGGCGAACTCTATATAAGCCACCCCCCTCCTAAGTATCAAGGGTTTGCACCCCTGTTATTCATACACACATAATCCAATCGACCGCCTCCGAGCACCGAGACGTAGGGCTGTTACTTCCTCCGAGAAGGGCCTGAACTCGTAATCCTTGTGTGCTTACAACTTCTCCGTAGCTGAGATCTAGCCTCTCCATACACACCCCCCTACATCACTGTCAGAGTTAGAACCACGACAGTATGTACCAGTAGCTATGTGTTTGATCTTTCTCTCTCTCGTTTTCTTGAGGTGGTACGATCTTGATGTATCGCGAACTTTGCTATTATAGTTGGATCTTATGATGTTTCTCCCCCTCTACTCTCTTGTAATGGATTGAGTTTTCCCTTTGAAGTTGTCTTGTCGGATTGAGTCTTTAACGATTTGAGAACACTTGATGTATGTCTTGCCGTGCGTATCTGTGGTGACAATGGGATATCACGTGATCCACTTGATGTATGTTTTGGTGATCAACTTGCGGGTTCCGCCCATGAACCTATGCATAGGTGTTGGCACACGTTTTCGTCTTGACTCTCCGGTAGAAACTTTAGGGCACTCTTTGAGGTTCTATGTGTTGGTTGAATAGATGAATCTGAGATTGTGTGATGCATATCGTATAATCATACCCACGGATACTTGAGGTGACATTGGAGTATCTAGGTGACATTAGGGTTTTGGTTGATTTGTATCTTAAGGTGGTTTCGTACCCTACCATAATCTCTTCGTTTGTTCTCCGCTATTTGTGACTTTGGAGTGACTCTTTGTTGCATGTTGAGGGGTAGTTATATGATCTAATTATGTTATTACTAGTCATCTACCCGTGCACCTGCACGGCTTAGAAATTGTAGGAATACATTATAAATAAATTTATATTTATATGTGAAATGCAATTGTTTAAATTTCAGATATCATACAACTGGAGAGATGCTAATTTATTCAAACAATGATAACAAATAATAAGCACATGTATTATAAACTTCATTTTAGGGCAAAGTGCATTTTTTCATATTTATCTTTCGCAAACTGGCATCACTGGTCTGAATGAAGCCTTCATGCCTTAGTAGCAAGATGCGCCTCTTTGTAAATTTACATCACCATGTGTGTAAATCGCACATTTTTCTACTTGTGTCACAATTAGGCGATTTCACATACCAAAAGATATGACACTGGTAGTGGTATATCAGGGACCCATAAAGGCGAGAATTTTGTATGTTCCTGCTTGATTTATTTTACTTGGCACGGTCTTCTTTTAGTACGATGTGATTTAATTATTACTTATTTAAAAAGGCATAGTCTCAGGGTTTTTTAGTTTGAGGACGTTGAACATGTACAGGCAGCTTTTCTTTGTCTAAGCGAACATTTAAGTTTTTTTGTGGGAAGTGAAATATGTGATCCTTTTTTAGCTTGGGGCGTGATTTTTTTTTAGTTTTTTTAGATTAATATTTTACAGTTTTATATACGTGTTTTCTATTCAAGGAGAAGGCACATATTTTTTTCTCAAGGCAGCACATTTTTTTTCTAGGAACATGGACATGGCCGTTGAGCACTCTATTTTTAGACATGTGAGTTTTATTCATGGACATGGTGAGAACTATTTCTTTCATGTGACTCTTTTTTTACATGAGTTTTATCTTTGACGTACGTGGATTTCTTTTAATAAGATAGTATTCTCCTTTTAGTACTGGTGGATTTCATCCCTCGCATACACGGTGCTTCCTTGCGTGGCCCTCTAGTAAATCTTAACCATTAACGCGTGGTCATTTTTTAGATTGGGGTGTGATGTTTCTTTTAGTTGTATATGTACGTGCCTTTTTTGCATGAAGCAGTTACGTGCTTTTTTAATGTGAACTTTGATGTGGGCGTCGAGGACACTTTTTTCCTTTTTTTCCTGGGAGCTTGGATGTGGGCGTGCAGGACTATCTATTTTTTTCTTAGGAGCTTAGATATGATCCTGGAGGACTCTTTTTTGACAGTATGGATCGTATACCCATGAGACTCTAAACACAATAACTTATTTTGCTGTAAAAAAATCACAATCACTTATTTAATCTGAATCGTTGATTTAAAATCCAAAGGCTAAATTTATATGATTTCTGAGAATTAACGTGGAGGCTTCGTTGGTGCTTCCAATTAGTAAATATAAGATAAGATTGTTGAGAGAATTTGCACTGGTGAAAGTATGAACCTTAGGCCTTATTTCCTAGCATTGCAATACCGTTTACGCTCACTTTTACAATTAGTTACCTTGCTGTTTTAATATTTTCAGATTACAAAAACCTAGATCTATCATCCATATTACACTTGTATCACCATCTCTTCGCCGAACTAGTGCACCTATACAATTTACCATTGTATTGGGTGTGTTGGGGACACAAGAGACTCTTCGGTATTTGGTTGCAGGGTTGTTTGAGAGAGACCATCTTCATCCTACGCCTCCCACGGATTGATAAACCTTAGGTCATACACTTGAGGGAAATTTGCTACTGTTCTACAAACCTTTGCACTTGGGCCCAACAACGTCTACAAGAAGAAGGTTGTGTAGTAGACATCAGGCCTCCGGTTAACAGGTTAGTCCCAAAAATAATATAAAAGTGTATGATAAATCCCATTAAACATCCAAAACAGATAATATAATAGCATGGAACAATCAAAAATTATAGATACGTTGGAGACGTATCAATGGTGAGCCCAGATTCCGCAAAATGGCTTGAGGCCATGAAATCTGAGATGGGATCCATGTATGAAAACAAAGTGTGGAATTTGGATGACTTGCCCGATGATCGGCAAGCCATAGAGAATAAAGAGATCCTCATGAAGAAGACTGACGCTAACGGTAATGTTACTGTCTACAAAGCTCAACTTGTTGTGAAAGGTTTTTGACAAGTTCAAGGGATTGACTACGATGAGACTTTCTCACTCGTAGCGATGCTTAAGTCTGTCTGAATCATGTTAGCAATTGCCGCATTTTATGATTATGAAATTTGGCAAACGGATGTCAAAACTGCATTCCTGAATGGATTTCTGGAATAAGAGTTGTATATGATGCAACCAGAAGGTTTTGTCGATCCAAAGGGTGCTAACAAAGTGTGCAAGCTCCAGCGATCCATTTATGGACTGGTGCAAGCCTCTCAGAGTTGGAATAAACGTTTTGATAGTGTGATCAAAGCATATGGTTTTATACAGACTTTTGGAGAAGCCTGTATTTACAAGAAAGTGAGTGGGAGCTCTGTAGCGTTTGTAATATTATATGTGGATGACATATTGTTAATTGGAAATGATATAGAATTTCTGGATAGTATAAAAGGATACTTGAATAAGAGTTTTTCAATGAAAGACCTCGGTGAAGCTGCTTATATATTGGGCATCAAGATCTATAGAGATAGATCAAGACGCTTAATTGGACTTTCACAAAGCACATACCTTGATAAAGTTTTGAAAAAGTTCAAAATGGATCAAGCAAAGAAAGGGTTCTTGCCTGTGTTACAAGGTGTGAAGTTGAGCCAGACTCAATGCCTGACCACTTCAGAGGATAGAGAGAAAATGAAAAGTGTTCCCTATGCTTTAGCCATAGGCTCTATCATGTATGCAATGCTGTGTACCAGACCTGATGTGTGCCTTGCTATTAGTTTAGCAGGGAGGTACCAAAGTAATCCAGGAGTGGATCACTGGACAGTGGTCAAGAACATCCTAAAATACCTGAAAAGGACTAAGGCTATGTTTCTCGTTTATGGAGGTGACAAAGAGCTCGTCGTAAACGGTTACGTCGATGCAAGCTTTGACACTGATCCGGATGATTCTAAATCGCAAATCGGATATGCGGTGAAGCTGTCAGTTGGTGCAGTTCTAAACAAAACGTCGTGGCGGGATCTACGTGTGACGCGGAGTACATAGCTGCCTCGGAAGCAGCAAATGAAGGAGTCTGGATGAAGGAGTTCATATCCGATCTAGGTGTCATACCTAGTGCATCGGGTCCAATGAAAATCTTTTGTGACAATACTGGTGCAATTGCCATGGCAAAGGAATCTAGATTTCACAAGAGAACCAAGCACATCAAGAGACGCTTCAATTCCATCCGGGATCAAGTCCAGGTGGGAGACATAGAGATTTGCAAGATACATACGGATCTGAATATTGCAGACCCGTTGACTAAGCCTCTTCCACGAGCAAATCATGATCAGCACCAAGACTCCATGGGTGTTAGAATCATTACTGTGTAATCTAGATTATTGACTCTAGTGCAAGTGGGAGACTGAAGGAAATATGCCCTAGAGGCAATAATAAAGTTATTATTTATTTTCTCATATCATGATAAATGTTTATTATTCATGCTAGAATTGTATTAACCGGAAACATAATACATGTGTGAATACATAGACAAACATAATGTCACTAGTATGCCTCTACTTGACTAGCTCATTGATCAAAGATGGTTGAGTTTCCTAGCCATAGACATGAGTTGTCATTTGATTAACGGGATCACATCATTAGGAGAATGATGTGATTGACTTGACCCATTTTGTTAGCTTAGCACTTGATCGCTTAGGTTACTGCTATTGCTTTCTCCATGACTTATACATGTTCCTATGACTATGAGATTATGCAACTCCTGAATACTGGAGGAACACTTTGTGTGCTACCAAACGTCACAACGTAACTGGGTGATTATAAAGGTGCTCTACAGGTGTCTCCGGTGGTGTACCGATCGATATTATGAGTTTATGTGATTTGATGTACCGAAGGTAGTTCGGAGTCCCGGATATGATCACGGACATGACGAGGAGTCTCGAAAAGGTCAAGACATAAAGATCGATATATTGGACGACTATATTTGGACATCGGAATGGTTCCGGGTGAGATCGGAAATATACCGGAGCACCGGGAGGTTACCGGAACCCCCGGGAGGTATATGGGCCTTATTGGGCCTTAGTGAAAAAGAGGGGAAAGGAGCAAAGGAGGGGGCGCCCCCCCCCCCAAGCCCAATCCAAATTGGGAGGGGGGTCGACCCCCCTTTCCTTCCTCCCTCCTTCCCTTTCCTTCCCTCTCCTACTCCATCTTGGAAGGGGGGGGGCATCCTACTCCCGGTGAGAGTAGGACTCCCCTTGGGGCGCGCCTCGGAGGGCCGACCCTCCCCCCTCCTCCACTCCTTTATATACGGGGGATGGGGGCACCCCATAGACACACACGTTGATCATTGAGGGACCCTCCCCCCTCTTGGTCGTGTGCGGTGCCCCCCTCCACCATAATCCACCTCGGTCATATCGTAGCGGTGCTTAGGCGAAGCCCTGCATCGGTAACTTCATCATCACCGTCATCATGCCGTCGTGCTGAAGAAGCTCTCCCTCAAAGCTCTACTGGATCGTGAGTTCGTGGGACATCGCCGAGCTGAACGTGTGCAGTCCGCGGAGGTGCAGTAACTTCGGTGCTGGGATCGATCGATCGTGAAGACATACGACTACATCAACCGCGTTGTCATAACGCTTCCGCTTACGGTCTACGAGGGTACGTAGACGACACTCTCCCCTCTCGTTGCTATGCATCACCATGATCTTGCGTGTGCGTAGGAATTTTTTTGAAATTACTACATTCCCCAACAGAAACAATGGTCTCCAAATATTGCGAAAAATTGTTATCTTATATACCACCAGCAGTTTGAGATACTTGATGAGTCACTAGTCACATGGAACCCATGGAATCAGGAGCAGTTACAGATGGTCTTCGATATACGACCCATCACAGCATGCATCTTGAGCGATAGTGCATTCTGGCTGACTCGCTGCAACTTATTGTTCCTATGGTGTGTTGAGCCTTACAACCCAGAGCGTGTCATAAGACAGTTTGGTCTCTATCAGGAGATTCCACCACCTTTTTCAAGATGTACAAACGAGGAAACCCATAAGTAAGATGTGACCTCCCTAAATAGTTAGTGTCTTTTTTAATTTATTAAACTCATACTTTGTTACGTAATTTGTAGGTTGACCAATATGGGTCGCGGTTGGAGTTGTTACGATTGGAGGGTATACAACATTCAATGGGTACACAAGTGGGAAATGAAGCGCTAGAAGATATATATGCATCAACTTAGGTACATTTTATTTACATAATTTTATTACGGTGACCATACGATGCATGAAAATGCTTTGCTTTCATCACAATGGTTGATGTAATTATTTAATTTCATAGACCATACGATGGAAGTATAGCTCAAGCGTACGAGTACTGCATCAGCTCGCGTACTAGGCTGACCAGTCAACCACCTACGATACCAACACATCTCACACAGGAGGAGCAGATGCAGGGACAGATTGAGCTGCATGCAGCTTACTATCATGACCAGCTGGTAATCACAAGTAACCCTTTCAGTTCATCATTTCATAATCATTTCAACCAAATAACAACCAAATATTGTTCATCTTGAAACTTGCAACGAAGTAGGGCAGATGGCGGCGGAAACCATGAAGGCCCGGGGCCTAGTTCGCAAGTCATTCCAGAAACATCTTCAAGAATACGTGGTAGCAAAGTTAAGATGCGGTAGAGGCGACGACATTGTCACTGGAGCGTACAACATGCCGGTAGCGAGGTCAGCCAGACCAAGTGAGGCGTCGTCGTCCAGACTGAGCGAGGCGCGTACGAGCCATGGGCAGTGGGGTGGGGGGGTCCGAGTACTACAACGACATTGCCACGACATGCCTCATCTCTGCCACTGCATCGCTCTTCTTCGGTGCAGCTTCATCAGGGGCAGACATCTTAGGACCATGGCATGGGCTTGGATTCAATGCCCGAGCAGACTCTTTCTCCGAACCCATATGCGTACATAGGATATGTCGCATACACCCAAGGTGAGGGATCTCAGCCATATCTCTCCACGCGAGGGATCTCCATGCCAGAGGAGACTCGTGTCCCAGAGATAAACTAGTACGACGCACAATGGCCAAATAGTACAAGCGAGGGATCTGATCAGGTAGTCATGTTTACATTTTAATGCATTTACAATGATATCCATATTATCCTCTAACAGTTTGTTTACAATGTTTCTATGTGCAGGACATACGTGATCGTACATGGGATGATGAGGACACCCTACGTGGCCTCAACACACGCATCCGGAGACCATCACATGATCATGGCTACACAGTTATAGTAGTAGTTACAGAATTCTTTGGAGGGGACGTTATTGGCCCATCTTTTATCCCCGAGGAGTCGCAACCATAAGCCTACAATTACACATCAAGTTCGCAACAAGGATTCCAAACTCCACCACCTACGCAAGAGTCGCATACACGGGAAGCCGAAGTGGAGTACGGCCGCGGTCTTCGTGTAACTCGACCACCTAATCGCTTGTCGCTTTCCGGTCCTAAGGAAAGGCCAGGTGGCCGTCCTCGACTAGGCTGATTCATTTATCTACGTGTGTGACCCATTGTATCTACATATGTGAGTATTAGACTTTTCGATTTATGTAAGAAACATCTATGTATGCTGAAATAAAAATGTACCACTCGGCAACAATGTTTGCCGCCTATATCTCCCGCCATGCTTTCCCGCTTATGAGTTCCCACGTATGCCTCGCACCGCCCTTTCCCGCCTATATGTCCCGCCATACTTTCCCGCTTCTGTATTCCTGCGTATACCTCGCACCGCCGTTTCCCGCCTATATCTCCCGCCATACTGTCCCGCTTCTGAGTTCCGCCTATTCTTCTCTTCCTAACCTATAAAACCCCCCTCCACACTAAGGTGGATACGCACTTCAGTGTAGTCTCCTAGTCTCCTCTAGATGTCTGGTTATCCTTTTGATCGTATTTTTCACCCTAGTATGTCCAGATGTCTTCTGCGCTTAGCCGCCAATTTCAAGATAGACAATACAATAGTTCCACGGGATGAACTCATCAGTAGTGACACTCTCATGAATGAGCTGAGTCACGCATTATCTAGGTGTGGGTGGCCTTCCAGGACCTTTGAGGAGATACGAAAAGAACTTCTCAGGTTGCATGGAAGATGGAAGAAGATAGAGCATAAGAGTGAATCACACCTGAAGTTTGCAGCAAAACATACTTTTTTATGGACTGACGACAGCAAGGACAAAGATGATATCTTCATGCCCAGCACCAAGGTCACACCTACCGCATCATCGAAGGGCAAGAGGTCTGCATCATCCAAGGGCAAGAGTTCTACATCCTCGAAGAGCAAGTGTTCTGCATCGTCCAAGGGTAAGAGTTCTGCATCCTCGAAGGGCAAGAGTTCTGCATCGACGGAGGATGACGATGATGCCTTCATGTAGTTTTTAAGCAAGTCCAATACTACCGTTTAATTCAGATGTACTTGCATTATTAGTTTGTATTATCTTATTGTGGGGCATTATGTTCTATCTTAATTTCATATTCTAGTTGTTTCACGACGTTCGATAATTAGTGAAGGAAAAGAAAATGCCGCATTTTATTCTAAAACCTTTTTTTCATTACGACACGCTTCATCTGTAATAAGATACATCGTACTATTGAAATAAAGCTACATTTAACTACTGAAATAAAGCAACATTAAACTGCAGAAATTAAGATACAAACGATTCTAAATTTAAAATAATATCCTAGGTATCTACCGAGTACAGCGTGGATATTTTCTTTCTCTGTCTCTCTGCCTCACGAGCCATCTTTCGCTGTCGATCCTGCTCCTCCATACGACGAGCCTCTTCCCTATTTTTCTTCAGTAAATCCTGAAAGTAACCCTTTTGCTCGGCATAGTATTCTTTTAACTCTCTCTCTCTCTCTCTCTTGCTCTGCTTTCTCCTCTACTTCCGCCTTCTCGCGTCGCTCTTCCGCGTAGAAACTATCCCATGCATGGCGACTTCTTTCAAGAATCTCAATGACTGCCCAAGTCGGCATCTCCGTGTCAATCCGACGATAGTTCATGCACAGAGGCGGAGGAGACAACAACAAGAACAAGAATTTTAATAAACAATCAACCAAAAAACAAACAATATATCTATTCGTAATGGTTAAACCATACCGGAGGCTTGTCCTACTCTGAACTACCTACGGGTGGATCTTCCTCATAATTGGCGCACATGAAAAACTTCATGCCCAACTGATACGTCTCCAACATATCTATAATTTATGAAGTATTCATGCTATTATATTATCCATCTTAGATGTTTTATATACATTTATATGCTATTTTATATGATTTTTGGGACTAACCTATTAACCTAGAGCCCAGTGCCAGTTTCTGTTTTTTTTCTTGTTTTTGAGTTTTACAGAAAAGGAATACCAAACGGAGTCCAATTGAAGTGCCAATTTTTGATGATTTTTTATGGACCAAAAGAAGCCCCTGGAGTAAAAGAGTTGGGCCAGAAGAGTCCCGGGCTGTCCACGAGGGTGGGGGGCGCGCCCACCCCCCTTGGGTGTGGGCCCCTATCTCGTGGACGACTCGGAGACCCCCTTGACGTGAAACTGACGCCAAAAATTCCTATAAATACATAAACCTCCAGAAAATAACATAGATCAGAAGTCCCGCCGCCGCAAGCCTCTATAGCCATGAGAAATCAATCTATGCCCTCTCTAGCACCCTGCCGGAGGGGGCCATCATCACCGGAGGCCATGGGAAGGATCTCGGAGGGGCCATCATCGCCATGAAGGCCAAGGACCAGAGAGGGGGACCTCTCCCCGTCTAGGGGGGAGGCCATGGAGGAGGAAGTACAAGGGGGAGAACCTCTCATCCTCTCTCTCGGTGGCGCTGGAGTGCCATCGGGAGGGGAATCATCGCCGCGGTGATCGTCTTCATCAACATCACCATCATCATCACCATCCTCATCTCTTTTACGCGGTCCACTCTGTCGCACCTCGCTGTAATCCCTACTTGAACATGGTGCTTTATGCCACATATTATGACCCAATGATGTGTTGCCATCCTATGATGTTTTGAGTAGATATCCTTTGTCTTTTGGTTGATTGATGATCTAGATTGGTATGAGTTGTATGTTTTATTTTGGTGCTGTCCTATGGTGCCCTCCATGTCGCGCAAGTGTGAGGGATTCCCGCTGTAGGGTGTTGCAATATGTCCATGGTTTACTTATTGCCTGTGTTGCTTGAGTGACAGAAGAATAAACACGGATAAGTGGGTCATGGCGTATGGGATAAAGGGGACTTAATGCTTTAATGCTATGATTGGGTTTTACCTTAATGATCTTTAGTAGTTGCGGATGCTTGCTAGAGTTCCAATCATAAGTGCATATGATCCAAGAAGAGAAAGTATGTTAGCTTATGCCTCTCCCTCATATGAAATTGCAATAGTGATTACCGATCTTGTTAACAATTGCCTAGGACAATTCTGCACACCGACCCATCATTATTTCACACTCGCTATTTATAATATTTAGTAATATATTCTAACTTTATGATAACAGCACCTACTTTTATATTTTAGCTCTCCGATATCATGCAAAGTTATCCTCTTCATACCCACAACGTAGTTTTATTTCTCGTTTCTAGTTGGAAGCAAACGTTCGGTGTACGTAGAGTCGTATCCGTGCCAGATAGGACTTGAGAGAATATTGATCTTACCTTTAGCTCCTTGTGGGTTCGACACTCCATACTTATCACTTCCACCTTTGGAAATTGCTACGATGATTCCCTGCACTTGGGAATTATCACCAACCAATCTGAAAAATCGGTCACCTCCTTCACCTTGTAAAGATCGCCACACCAACACCGCAGGACTGCCACCCGCGGAGGCAAACTTGCATTCTTCATTTTCCTCGGCCTAATGCTTTGATCCGAGCAAGGCAAACTCATACCGACTGAAAAAAATGTGTTACACACTTTGCGAAGTGCGATTTTCAAGGATGGCTGGATGAGGATGACGAGAGCCTCGGTGTCTCCTTTTATAGGCTCAGACGACAAATAATGGCGAGAAAATAGGCGCGAACAGACGAAATGTAGTGATTGATGCGGTCGCGTCCTCTGAGGCAAAAGCAGAGCTGAGTGACTGATACTGTCGCGTCCGCTAAAGCAAGAGCCAGCGCAGTGAGTGATTCCCGCCAAAGCAACCAGTGCGGAGGAGCACCGTGGGCACAAGGGGTCAAAAATCCACAGATTCCCGCCCGTGAAAATCAGCGCCGTTTGCGCGTGGGAATCAGCGCCGTCTGCACGGGAATCAGCGCCGTCTGCAAGCTGTCGCGCATGCAGCAGCAACAGAGATACCGCCTGCTGTGGTGGCGGCATGGCCCACCTGCTGGTTCCGTGTGCAGTAGGACCTGTCGACCTGGGAGCGGCAGGTCCAGCGCTCTCGCCGCCTCATGAGGTGGCGGCAGGGCCAGCCTGCCCTGGCCGTTCAGTCCCAGCTCGAGTGCGTCCAAAAAAACCGTTATACCCGGGCGGCCGCCTCCTGGCGTGGAGGCAGGGCAGGTGCCACGTGTCGCCTGTTGCGCCTGTCGCCACGGATGAGAGGGTCCATTTTGTCAATTTTGTCCGGAAGGGGTCCTTCTTGGCAATTCCAGTGGGCAGAGGGTCTTCAGAGGGTCTCCTTCAACAAAAAATGGGGAACTTTATAGACCTGCCATTTCAAGATATTAGGGTATGTCTACCTCATTCAGTTAAAATCAACTAGTCTTGTCCACTCGTCACGCCGACCATTGACCGACGACTCTAGAGTCTGGTTGACATGGCGAGAGCTCCGCCATTACACATTAGCTATTTAAATGCGCGTATATTAAAGGATGATGTGATCTCTTTGCTATGTCGAACCATGTATATTGTCGATCAGTTACTTACTTTTATTGTGGTATATAGTACAAAAATGCTAAATGAAGGCCGAGCTCCATGAAGTTTTTTATTTTGAAATTTTTTAAAACAAAATTTGAAATTTCAAAAAAAAATCTACAAAAAAATCATATGCGTTCATAAGGATGTGTTAGTACATGTGTGTAAAATTTGAAGATGATATACATTACGATGAGAGCTACACAAAAAAGAAAAAACCATGATTTTGAAATGATGAACAGTCACATACTGTTCACTATAAAATGCACGAATTTGTCTTTTTTGTGTAGCCCTCGCTATAATGTATTTCATCGCCAGACTTTACACATTGTTCAAGAAACCTTCCGATTCAGCGATTTATCGTTCGATTTATCGCTGCTCGTTGGTTAACCGATAAGATTATGCCTTATCTTTACTGTTTATCATTTGGGCCGATTTATCACTCTGACAAGCAATTTATCAGGAAACTACCGATAAATCGGGCATATTCTTAACATTATGTTTACAAAAAACTATGTTTCTTTGTGTTTTGTGGATCTTGTTTTGCAATATGTACTATTGTCCTATTTTGTTTGCCATTATAAGAAGATTCAAAGGCTAGGAATCAAGGTAACACTTCTGTCTAATATTGTTTTGGTGTTGAATATAGCATATTTTAGTGTTGGGAACCCAGGATTTGCAAGAAATGGGCGATTAATAGTTGACCGATAAACTCGATTAATTAGCCGATTTTTGATTAATCTCTAATCCCCAGCTGACGAAGACGCTAACAGTAAGCAATATCCTCAACACACATCCATATGAACACGTATAATTTTTCCAGAATTTTTTGAAACTTAAAAGTATGATTTTGAAAATTTTCAAATAAAGAGCTGCATGAAACTCGTCCCCCAAAATGGAGGCAGAGCTCCATGGAGTTCTTTATTATATTAGAAATTGCGACGAAATTAGCTGACGACCTGCTTGACTGGGCAAGCTCCACGCGTCACGACCCATTCCCACCTCACGGTCGGACAGGACAGAGCCCATGGAACAATGTCGAGCACCGACCATGAATGCACTCCTCGGTGTATATGAGCCTAGCCCCACTCACTACACAGCACCGTCCACAAACTAGACAACGCCATGGAACATCCCACAAAAAGTGGCAAAACACAAGCGAAGAATATATATTTGTTTGAGTTGTGAACAAAGTTGCCGCCGGAGCAAAATGGTTGAATTGTGAACAATTGTTTTCTAGGTTGCAAGCTCTAAATTGGCAAGGAAACTCCATGGATCTGACATTTCAAGATGTGTCTACCTCATTTAGTTAACGTCAATTGGTGTCGTCCACTCATTGCCGACGACTGATGACCGGCGACTCTAGAATCTGTTTGACTAGGCGAGATCATTGGACGTAAATAAAAACAAAAAGAGTATTACACATTTCCTAATGAAATGCACGTATATTAATCGATGAGTGATCCCTCTGCTATCGGCCTGAGCCATGTATATTGTCCATCGGTTACTTGTATTGTGGTAGTAGAAATTGCCACAGAATATAACTACTTCCTTCCAACTAAGATATTAAGCATATGCCTACCTCATAGTGTGGCCGATGACCGACGACCTACTACCTCCGTCCTGGTTTATTGATTCTCACTGTATTTTACGTCAAATTTTGATCATAGATTTAATTAACAATATGTTCATACATGTCACCAAAAGTTATATCCTTGGAAACTATACTCAAATATGAATCCAATGATATAATTTTTATTAACATGCATTGACATTTTGCTATTTAAATCCTTTAATCAAAATTTGGCACAAATTATAAAGGGGACCAATAAACCAGGACCGAGGTAGTACTTTTTTTTTTTGCGAGTGAGGACGGAGGTAGTACTTGACTAGGCGAACTAATAAGATATGAGTACTAGTTTATTGGCAAATTTTGACATGCTCCCCCTTACCTCTTATTTTTACATGTGAGGTAAGAAAATAAAAATTAATCAGATCACTAATTAATAAGATCAACGTTTTAGATCTATTAGCTACTCTTACCTCTCACATGAAACGAGGAGGTAAGATAGAACATACTAAAACTGCTCTTATTTATTAGCCAAGCTCCACTCGTCACTCCGCAGTATATTTATTACCCAGCACTCACCAAACATCGCCCCCCCCCCCCCCCCCCCCCACCCCCACACACACACAAAATGTCGAGCACCCACCTTGTGCTGCTCCTGGGTGTCTGGCCGGCACATCGAGCTTGCAGTTCAGCTCCGTCGACGAAGCCACCCTCTTAGCTATCAAGCAAGAGTGGGGAAACCCCACGCAGCTTATGTCGTGGCACCCTCTCATCAACAGCGACCACTGTAATTGGGTCGGCGTCTCCTGCGGTGGTGGGCGTGTTGGTGTGGTGACAGGGATATCCTTGCAGAGGCTGCACCTTACGGGCAAGGTACCGGCGTCTCTGTGCGACCTTCCGAGCCTAACCCACCTCGACTTCTCCTACAACAACCTCACCGGCGGCTTCCCTGGCGCCCCGCTCTACAACTGCTCCCAGCTCCGCTTCCTCGACCTCTCCAACAACGCCTTCCACGGGGTCCTTCCGCATGACATCAGCCGCCTGTCACCGACGATGGAGCGCCTCAACCTGTCAAGCAATAACTTCCACGGTGTAGTGCCGGCTGCGGTGGCGGGGCTATTCGCGCTGAGATCCCTAATTCTTGACACCAACCAGTTCACCGGAGCGTACCCAGCGACCGAGATAAGCAAGCTCACCCGGCTCGAGCAGCTCACGCTTGCCTTGAACCCGTTCGTGCCGGTGCCTGCGCCGCTGGAGTTCGCCAAGCTGACCAACCTGAGCTACCTCTGGATGTCTAGCATGAACATGACCGGCGAGATCCCGAAGGCCTACTCTAGCCTAGCGAACCTCCAGCTGATCGCCGTGAATAATAATAACCTCACCGGCCAGATCCCAGCATGGGTGTGGCAACACAAAAAGCTCGAGTACGTGTACCTGTACAACAATGGACTCACCGGCGAACTGCCACGCAAAATCACGTCGGTGAAGTTGATAGAGCTTGATGTGTCGTCGAACCAGCTCACAGGAGAAGTACCGGAAGACTTCAGTGGCCTCAAGAACCTGAGCTTTCTGTTCCTGTACACCAACCAGCTCACCGGCACCATTCCAGCAAGCATAGCGATGCTCCCCAATCTCAGGGACATCAGGCTATTTGAAAACAATCTCTCGGGCGAGCTGCCGGCGGAGCTCGGGAAGCACTCGCCTCTCAGAAACCTCGAGGTTTCTAGCAACAACCTCTCTGGCCCGCTCCCAGAATCACTTTGCACCAACGGGATGCTCGACGACATTGTGGTCTCCAACAACAGCTTCTCGGGCCAGCTCCCGAAGAGCCTGAGCGACTGCATCCTGCTGAACAACATCATGCTGTCCAACAACAGCTTCTCCGGCGAGTTCCCAGCAAAGATATGGTCGTTTCCGATGATGACCAATGTGATCATACATAACAATGGTTTCACCGGGTCTTTACCGGCCAATATATGCGAGTACATCTTGTGGATTGAGATGGGGAACAACAAGTTCTCTGGCTCCTTCCCAACTTCAGCAACCGGGTTGCGAGTGTTCAAGGCGGAGAACAACCTGCTCTCTGGCGAGCTGCCGGCCGACATGAGCAAGTTCCCCAACCTTACAAAGTTGTGGATGTCCGGCAACCAACTAACTGGGCCCATACCAAAATCAGTCAATTTGTTGCAGAAGCTAAGTAGTCTTGACCTGAGCGACAACAGGTTGTCCGGCACGATTCCATTTGACAGCATCCTGTTGCTTCCATCGTTGTATCTCCTTGATTTGTCCGGGAATGAATTCACCGGTGGCTTATCTTAGAAATAAACACCATGCATGTCTTTATCCAAAAACAATCAATTTGTTGTAGAAGCTGAGTAGTACCATTACCATGTGAGTGTACGCTATGATTTGAAGTTCACGGGTATAGAACAGATTTGGACGCGCGTCTGTGTCGGGTTAAACAGTGAGCTGCGTTGGACGCAAATTCCTTGTATGTTTCTATACTAGGTAATTTGCCATGCATTGCCATGGGACATACATATTGTAGTGATTTAACAATGATCATGTTTAGCTATCGCACAAATCACAAACGGAGAAGCTAAGATACCGAAGACCAAACAAGCTGAACCGAAAAGAAGAAATTCTGAACTGTACCTTGCCAAGGTTTATTTGCTCTATTAGGATGAGCTGCAAAAGGTGGAACAAATGGCTGCCCTATTTTCTCATACAAAGCATAGCACAGGGTTAACAAATACTCCCTCCGTTCGAAATTCGTTGTCACAGAAATGAGTGCATCTAGCCCAGTTTTTTTTTCTCACTGGAGTTTGGGTCGAAATCCGGTGTTTCCGCTACCCACCGAGAAAAGTGGATGCCGAACGATTTAAAATTAAAGGAATTTGAACTGTGGAAAGTTCATATATATGACCTATGTTATCATCGTTATTAGGCAAATTCGCTTTACCGTAGTGGTAACAAGCGGTAGAACGAGTCGTCAGGTTGCATTATCGAGCTGTCACTCCTGCACCATATTTATTTAGCCTCTGCGGTGGCCGTTCGCAGTTAATAAAAGAAAAAAATATGGTTGGCCACTGCTAGCGG